>NC_091981.1:249626424-249926424 GCF_044704955.1 Pristiophorus japonicus
CATTAGACATGCACAACAGGCCCCTGGCAGGTCTCCCATTGTTTAGAGCCTGCCAATGCTATAGCAAGGACCTCACTGCAGCACCCAAAGATCAGACGAAAGACTTAAGGGACAGAAACATGCCGAATATTGAAATTAGGGATTCTATTGAGGCCTCAGCCAAGACTGAGGCCTTCAGATAGTCCCAAAGACTTACCCAAGGAGGAAGAGAAGGCCTCTACAACACCATCTCTCTCCATTTAGTTATTTACTGCCACTTCCTGGGTTGACATGGTAGCCTCAGTTGCCACTAAGTATGTTGGAATGCAGGAAAATCCACCAGGACCATGCAGCAGGAGGGGAAGGAGTGGCCAGCATTTCTCTGATATACTCAAAGGAGAAGGTTGTCTCACTTTGTTCCATCCCTCCTGCCTCTCCTTTGACATTGTACCACACAAGTAGTTATTAGGTGAACAAAAACTTGGTCAAAGAGAGGTAGGTTTTAAGGAGTGTCCTAAAGGAGAGAGGCGGAGGGGCAATTCCAGAGCTTAGAACCAAGACAGCTGAAGACACGGCCGCCAATAGTCAAATAATTAAAATCTGGTCTGCGCAAGAGGCCAGAATTGGAGGAACACAGAGATCTCAGAGGGTTGTTGGGCTGCAGAAGATTAGTTTTGGGAGGGTCGAGGCCATGGAGGGATTTGAAAACAAGGATGAGCATTTTAAAATCGAGACGTGGCTGGACTGGGAGTCAATTTAGGTCAGCGAGCACAGAGGTGATGGATGAATGGGGCTTGGAGCGAATTAGGACACGGGCAGCAGTTTTGGATAAGTTCAAATAGTCATTGGCCCTCCATTTACCACAATATATCTTCAGCTGTCCATCTACTCAACCACTCCCTCACCTCCATCTTTTATTAGCCTTGTCCCCAGTAAAACCCTTACTCATAGAAACATACAAGATTCTGACGGGACTGGACAGGTTAGATGCGGGTAGATTGTTCCCGATGTTGGGGAAGTCCAGAACCAGGGGACACAGTCTTAGGATAAGGGGTAAGCCATTTAGGACTGAGATGAGGAGAAACTTCTTCACTCAAGAGTTATTAACCTGTGGAATTCCCTGCCGCAGAGAGTTGTTGATGCCAGTTCATTGGATATATTCAAGAGAGAGTTAGATATGGCCCTTACAGCTAAAGGGATCAAGGGGTATGGAGAGAAAGCAGGAAAGGGGTACTGAGGGAAATGATCAGCCATGATCCTATCGAATGGCCGACTCCTGCACCTATTTTCTATGTTTCTATTTTCTATGTTTCTCCCCTACCCCGGTTATCATCATAGGCAGTCCCTTGGAATCGAGGAAGACTTGCTTCCACTCTTAGCATGAGTTGTTAGGTGGCTGTACAGTCCAATACGAGAACCAGGTCCCGAACTTCATGTTAGAGGAATGGATGATGCCTGTGCAGGAGTTCTTTTAATGTGGAGCAGTCGTTGCACACCGGCTACCACACGGGCTTAGCTGAGCAAGGTCTTGGTCCAGTGGCAAGGGGGTCCAAGACGACTGGAGAAAGGCACTGCTACATGAGCCCAATTGTCTACGGCAAGATGTTGGCCACAAGCTCGGCGCTGAGCAACGCCCTTGAGGGTAGGTGGTCCGAGGCTTTGTTAGGGGCAGGCTGTACCCCTGGTACGGTCCCCACTGTTGTTCTATCACATCCAAGCGCAACAAACTTGAGCTTATCTGGCACACCAAATTTACAATAAACTATTTTTTTTTTTTTTTTAAACAATTAGAATTATAATACTAAACAGTAGATATTCCTGATAGAACTACAGAAGTAGTAATTGAAATGTGCATGTCTTGTGCTTACAAATTAATTAAAAATAGATCCACATCACGAGTCCAATGGCACATAATGTAGTGAGTTTACATAATCGGTTTAGTGAATATTTTAGCTTAAATGTTTCAGTTCCCTACTTCTAAACTCCAATGTTCCTTTTTGAACACACTAGGGTCCAACAGACGATAAATCTCTTCAAAGAATTATTTCAATGGTTTTTCTTGTGTACATATTTTCTATTGAGCAAATATATATAGACTAAATATGCGACAACAATGTTGTTCAATAGGTTGGCCATAAGCCACATGTGGCTAATTACACTTTTTGATTATTAAACAAAAAGTAATAGATATGGTCATTGACCATGTGATTCCAAGATCCTATTTGCATGGCACATGCATGTACACTTTTGCCATTATGCCTTCAAATGCACAAAAAGGTTAGATGAAAAGCAGAGCGTGCAGCTACTTTTTTTGATCGTTGTGTGTGCTTTACTTCCTTGGTTACTGCTCATTCGTTATCTGCTAAAATGGTGTGCAACGTGGGTGGAAACGCCAGCCTAAGTCAAATAGCCTGCTGACACTCACTGTTTAGGCTCCCATGAGGATTGAATGGCCAATTAAGCAAGGATGTTTATTTGTACTGCCAAAATGGCCACCTTGTCTCGCCATTATCACATGACCTATTGCTGATTGGTCCCCTTGGAGGATAAGCCACACCCTGAAGTTTCTGTGGAATGTGTAACTGGAACTGCCCAGCCCAAGTTCTGACCGATTGTCATTCGATCCATTTTGAATTCAGAAGCCAGACAGATTTCTCCACAAGCCACCAAGTTCCAGCCGAAGTCCCTTAACCCAGCACAAGTGCATCCCTCCCTCAGCTGAAGTCCCTTACCCCAGCATAAGTGCTGCCTCTCCCAGCCGAAGTCCCTTAACCTAGCACAAGTGCATAGATGGGGCATTGTGTGTGGGTCACGGATTGTTAACAGGTTTATTGGGTATGAATTGAATCAAGACAGTTTCGTGACTTCTGGATTTCATCCACTCCAACAATATCCCTTGTAACACATGCACTGAGCTTTCCGAGAAATTGGGTGTGGATGTAAAGGGGTTTGAAGAACATGATCAGTCTTCCCAGACTTCCTCTTTCTCACTTTTTCTTCCCTGGGCTCCCCCTCGGGCTCTGAGGAACAACGTAGTCTGCATATTGTGGGGCCCCACTTCCAGTTCCAGGCGGTAGGCATCGGGAGCAGAGTTGAGAGGACACAGACGCAGAAAGACAGAACAAATAGGCACATTGCTTAACCAATGTATCAGAGAGCTGGAGCTGGGGGCGGGGGGGGGGAAGAGAGAGAGAGAGAGAGAGAGAGAGAGAGAGAGAGAGAGAGAGAGAGAGAGAGAGAGAGAGAGAGAAAAGGGAGAGAGAGAGAGAAAAGGGAGAGAGAGAGAAAAGGAGAGAGAGAGAAAAGGAGCAGAGAAATGAGAAAGAAAAAAAAAGACAATCACCCACACATGTGCAAAACAAGATGGGAGTTCAATTACTATAATGCTACTTTTCAGAGTGACACAGTTATTGTTCAGTTGACTCAGTAATGGTGGTGTCCTCAATGCATTCACAAGTACAAGATTATCACATCTGGTGCAAAACCAGGGTGTACATATTATGCAAATAAAAGGCTCTATTTCCACGGTTCTGAAGTGCTCTTGCACTTCATGAAGTAATTTTAACCCATTGAGTTGGTTGTGGACTCCACACGGACTCAGATTTCAGTCTACATATAATGAAGTGCAAACTGGAAGTGAAAAAGGGAACTAGTAAAACCAGCAGGCATATCATTACTGCAGGAAAATCAATCAAGGGCCCATCTTTCTGATTCACTTCAGAAGCGACGTGATCAGGGCCCAGGAGAGGTGCGAGTTCGGGACCTGGAAGAGGAGAGGGCTCAGGGGCAGCACGGGCTAGCCCACACTAATATGTGCATGCACTAGGTCCATGCAGCAGAGCTGGTTTCCAGTCGTCTTGGTTAATTCTGGTCACTGGACCAAGACCTAGCTCTGTCAAGCCCTTGTGGTGGCTGGTGTGCAACGGCCACCACACATTAAAAAAATCCACGCACAGGCATCTTCCACCCTTCAATATGTAGTTTGGGACCTGGAGTGTCAGGTCCCTCATTGAAACACCTGTGAACGCATCCCTTTTTGGTGTGGAAGCGGGTCAGCCTCGTGACGAGGGACCGCTTAAGAAGAGGATGAACTGGTAACATGTAGTGTGATTGTTAAACCTTCCTAATAAACCAATTAGTTATCAATAGCAATGTGTTGCTATGAATTCTTAAGCAAAGAACCCATGAAGCAAATACATTACACGAACAATTTCTGGCACGACATCGGAGGCTGCCTTAAAGCAGGCATTGAAGAACATTCAAACCAGAATGCATCAGGCAGCTCCTTGGGTACCTTGCACAGACCTACATGATAATAATGTTCCTATGTTCGCCATGAGATGCACATTGATGGAGTGGTATCCTTTTCTGTTCACAGATGTTGCTGGCTGGTGTTCCAGTACCCTGATGGCAGCATGTGTGCAGTCAATGACACCTTGTTTGCAAGATAAGCCAGCCACTGCTGCAAAGTTGACTGTGGAAGCCAGTCAGAAACGTAATGTACTGCTCTGCCCTGGCGAACAGGGCTTCAGTGAGCTGTTCAATGCAGATTGGGAAATATGGCTTATGTTCACTGTAGCAGTCTGAAAGGATCCAGTTGCGATAAAACTTAGGGCTGTGGCAGCTTTGAGGGCCACTGGTAAAGCAGCCTGCTTAATGTTGCAGCCATCCGCAACAGGACCTGGTCCAGCAGGCAGCAGTCCTGTTGCAGAAGGCTGCAAAGCTTGTCTGGAGAAGTGCAGCCTGCACTGCTCCTCAAATAGGTCCAAGGAGGTGACTCTTGGTCTGTACACCCTAGGTGTGGCCTCCTGCGACTAGCTGTATTCAGAGAGGCCCAGCTGCTGGTGGTGGTGGCGGCTGAGGTTGCTGCTCATTCTCCTCCAATTCTTCCCCCATCCAGAATAAAGTAGCAATAACTACACCCATAAGGACAGAAAGCTAAAAAAAAGTGAAAGTAGCAATTTGGAAGTTGGAAGCTTCCCTGGAAAACCAGACAGCAAGCTGCAATAGAGAGCTATATTTTATACATACATCTTCAGGAAGAGACTCTCGCACACCAATTTGGCCAAGTTTTATTGGCAGGTACTATGAGCCACCCGCTTGCCTGGGTGGGCACCTGTCCTGAATCTGAATTTTCTTTTAAGATGGCGGCGGGCAGACAAGATTCTGGAGTGGCCCAGGTGTGAATTTAACCCCCATGTGCACCGTTCCTGCCAGGCGGGCTGGGTTAAAATCGCACTGTTTATTTGTCCCGCTCTCTGGGTTGGCATTTCTATGTTTCTATAAAGCAAGCTATGATGCCAGGTTAGCTTTCTGGCAATTCAGTCACGAGCCGTGACAGAAAGATTGCAATAACTCAGACGTAATTCAGTACATTGTGTGCTGATGTCAAATATGTCTACTATTTACTTACTGTGGTTGCTCCCCAAGGGCAATGTCTGTACAAAAGAGAAATTCACATTCTCAAACAGAAAATGGAGAGAAAATATATAAATTCTGCACTGATGGCCAATAAGGGTAGATTTTGCAGCTGATGCCTTGGCAAAAATGTGACTGCATCAAGCTTTTGGAAGAGATTTGTTGCCAGAGAACGAACAGTAAAGATCATTCAATAATGAATACATTAAAGCTGGGTGAAGTTGCTCGGGCCCAGAGTTACATTTCTGGAACTGCCCTGCTGTCAAGTCATCAAAGCACAAGTGTAGCAAGAAGATACACGCCAACAACCCTGTAAGTTAAAGCAACAGTGGGCCTTTTTTGTTCTACTATATTACTATACACACCGTAGGACCTGTGTTCAGAAGTTTTTTCACATTTCAAAAGATTGCTGAGCACAACAGCAATTTAGGGCTGAGGTGGTGGTATGTGAGCTTGCCAAATGTGAGCAAAAGGTCGTCAGGTCTGTGAACAAAGCTATAAATTCCTGCACAGGCCAATGATGGCTTTAAAATTCACCCAGTGTGTACTTTTTGACAAGTAAAAGATTTTTACAATACATCATACAATTAAATTCAGGATTATTTACTTCGCAATAATTCATGTAGAAATAAGTGAGCTGGCCTGCTTATGCAAAACATGGAGTGAAAAGGCATTTTAAATATGTAAATTCTATTGCATATAGTAAGTTTTTTCTCAAAAAGAATCAGCGCACATGTTAAGGAAACAAGTAGAGCAGAAACCTACAGTGCAGAATGGAACATTAAAGAATGTACCCTTAATTTTTTTTTATATAACAGTTTGCTAATTATCAATGTTGACCCTTTCCCCAAAAGGATAAAATCCAAGCTCCTTCAAAAGGGCATGAACACTGCTCTACATACAACTACAATAAAAAATAAAGTAACTTGAAAGAAATGTTCTCTTCCTTTGTTTTTTAATCAGCATTTTCACTTGTAGACAAATGCATGATGAACCCTGGGCCTCTAAGAGACTGTGAGAAGTCAGTTTGTTGGCAGGTGAACTAAAATGGAGTTTCACATCAATGTTTCTTGTAATGTACTAACATACAGACAGAATGGTGGCAAAAGAAAAGACTTGCATTTATATAGTGCCCTTTCATGACATCCCAAAGTGCTTCAGAGCCAATTAAGAACTTTTGAAGCATAGTTAGTTATAGTGTAGAAAATGTGACAGTGATTTTGTGTATAACAAGCTCCCACAACCAGTAATGAAATACAATAAATCTGTTTTATAGCCTAGTTTGAGGGAGAAATGTTGGGCAGGACACTGAGAACATCCCTGCTCTTCTTCGAATAGTGCAGAAGGATCTTTTACGTTCACCTGAGGGGGCAGACAGGTCCTCGGCGTTGAGGAGAAAAAAAAAAGATTGGGCTAATAAGTAGTAAATTATGAAATCTGTAATCCAATATTGTAAAAACTTTGTATTACAGTATTCAATCTGCTTCTGATGGATTGTTTATTACTGTAATATTACAGGTTGTTTCAGTGTCGGTGTGCAAGCTAAAATAATAGCTAGCTCATAGAGCCTGAAAGCCCCTAGAGCTTCCAACATTTCAAGGGCTAAAGTTCAGATCAGGGAAATTTCACACAAATTAGGTGTGAAAACAACTAGACACAGAGGTTGCCTGCAATTTAAAAGCACAAAACATGGGGGGAAATGATGTCTATTGGTAATAAGTACCTTTTTAACATGGAAAACCTTGGATTGCTAAACCCTCGACACTTGTCCAGAGGATCTCATGGGGTCCCCAAAGTCATCAAATTTCTATTCGTCCATCAACAAAATGTTTGTATTTCTTTGGATAGTAGACACCATCCTTTAGAAATTCAAATGGGGTCCCTGGACTATGTCAATGTTTACGGGGGGGTTTCCTCCCCTCCCCACCCACACAAAGAAGTTTGAAACTACTGATTAAATACCACTGGACAGTTCAGGAGAATGCACTTCTCATTTTAATCACTGAATAGTAGTTAACAAAAACACACTCAATTTCATTAATTTCTGAAGATATCATTTTTTGAGACAAACTTCCATCAATAGCACCCATAAATTAATCACTTGGTTATTGAGCGTGATGAGCATTTCCACACGATTAATCATGGGTCATGTTCCAATAAACTCTTGGATAATGAGCATACAATCAATTGTAGTATTTAGTGTAGACAATTTGCATCCAAAACATAGCCTGATATTGTTGAGGTCCAATTTAATTTAACTCAAGGTATCATTTCTAATAAGATTCATGAAAAAATAATTTTTTTTAAAAAGTGTTAGATTACCACAAATGGTTTTTCTGCAATTAAATCTTGTTTGGACATATTACAGTGCATATCAAAGTATACTTTATACAGGAATAAAAACGTTAAAAATACATAAAATATAGGCCACTTACAGAACCACAAAAATTATAGGAGTCCACTAAAGGAGTCTATTCAGCCCAATGCCACTTATACTGGTTCTATCTCTACAACAGAACCATCTACCCTAATCCCATTTCTCCATAACCTTTTATATTATTCCAAAGATGCATGAAGAATTGTGGTTAGTGCCTCTACTGTCTTCTCCTCAACCTCCCTCAGTATTCTCGGATGTATAGCGACTGGAACTGTTGATTTTCTGTCAGTCATTATTTTATTTTTTATAAATACAGTTGCTTTTTCCAAGTTTTCTCTAGTACTCCTACAGTATTACTTTCACCTTCTATAAAAATGGAGGTCAAATTTTTAAGTATCTCCATTATTCTTTCACTCAACTACAAAATGCCCTCTTTTGTCCATTGTTTGACTATCCTTTTATGTTGAATGTCAGCCTTCTTCATACTCTCAGCCTTCCTAATCTTGCTTCCTTTCTACTCTTCAATGTTTTGCTATTTTCTTTTATATTATTCACCATAAGCCTCTTTTTAAATCCCATTTTTGCTCCATTTATCCATGGAATGTCAGCCTTTAACACACCCCTTTTAGTCCTACTCAAAATATATTTAACCCTATGCCTTTTTATCCACCTTGTATTTAGAGATCTCTCGCTGCTGGTCTGTAGTTTGACCTGCTATTTAGTTTCTGAGCAATTAATCATGGTGAAGTCTCTCACTTATCCAACTGAAATTAGCTGGTTTTCAGTTCAATACTTTTATTGTTGATTCCTCTCTCCATCTACTTTCAGGATGAACCAAAATTAGGTTATACTCACCATTCCCCTACTGTTCTTTTATGTCATTTATTTGTCCTGCTTAGTTATCCAGAATTAGATCGAGCAATGCTTCCTTCTAGTCAGATGTTCAACATATGATTAATGAACTAGCCCTGGATGCACCCCAAAACTCACCCACATCACAAACGTCGGTCTTATCCCATTCCACCGTTGACTGTTAATGTCCCCATTATTACAACTGTTCCTATTACAAACCTCTCTAAACTCCTACCATTCCCAAGTTGGTAACAAAACCCTCATTTCTTAACTTAACACACAGACTTTGTCTGGAGCACCAATAAAAACTTTTAAGAACATAAGAAATCGGAGCAGAAAAGGCTCCTCGAGCCTGCTCCGCCATTTAATATCATGGCTGATCTGATCATGGACTCAGCTGCACTTCCCTGCCCGCTCCCCATAACCCTTTATTTCCTTTTCGATCAAAAAATCTGTCTATATATATTCAATGACACAGCCTCCATAGCTCTCTGGGGCAGAGAATTCCAGAGATTTACAACCCTCGGAGAGAAGAAATTCCTCCTCATCTCAGTTTTAAATGGGCGATCCCTTATTCTGAGACTATGTCCCCTATTTTTAGTTTCCCTTAGGAGTGGAGATATCCTCTCTGCATCCACCTCGTCAAGCCCCCTCATTATCTTATATGTTTCAATAAGATCACCTCTCATTCTTCTAAACTCCAATGTGTATAGGCCCAACCTACTCAACCCATCTTCATAAGTCAACCAACCCCCTCATCTCGAGAATCAACCTAGTGAAACATAGAAACATAGAAAATAGTTGCAGGAGTAGGCCATTCAGCCCTTTGAGCCTGCACCACCATTCAATATCATGGCTGAACATACATTTCAGTACCCCATTCCTGCTTTCTCTCTCAATATCATGGCTGAACATACATTTCAGTACCCCATTCCTGCTTTCTCTCGTTACCCGTTGATCCCTTTAGCCGTAAGGGCCACATCTAACTCCCTTTTGAATATATCGAACGAACTGGCCCCAACAACTTTATGGTAGAGAATTCTACAGGTTCACAATTCTCTGAGTGAAGAAGTTTCTCCTCATCTTGGTCCTAAATGGCTTATCACTTATCCTTAGACTGTGACCCCTGGTTCTGGACTTCAATATCGGGAACATTCTTCCTGCATCTAACCTGTCCAATCCCGTCAGAATTTTATATGTTTCTATGAGATCTCCTCTCATTCTTCTAAATTCCATTGAATACAAGCCTAATCGATCCAGTCTTTCTTCATATGTGTCAGTCCTGTCATCCCAGGAATTAGTCTGGTGAACCTTCGCTGCACTCCCTCAATAGCAACAATGTCCTTCCTCAGATTAGGAAACCAAAACTGTACACAATATTCAAGGTGTGGCCTTACCAAGGCCAAGGCCCTGTACAACTGTAGTAAGACCTCCCTGCTTCTATACTCGAATCCTCTCGCTATGAAGGTCAACACCTCCAATGTAAGTATATCCTTCCTTAAATACGGAGACCAAAACTGCACACAGTACTCCAGAGGTATGGCCTCACCAATACCTTGTACAGTTATAGCAGGACTTCTGCTTTTATACTCTATTCCCCTTGCAATAAAGGCCAACATTTCATTTGCCTGCCTGATTACTTGCTGTACCTGCATACTAACTTTTTGTGTTTCATACACAAAGACCTCCAGGTCCCTCTGTGCTGCAGCACTTTGCAATTTTTTTCGTTTTAAATTATCATTTGCTTTTTTATTTTTTCTGCCAAAGTGGATAACCGCACATTTTCTTTTGATGGCTGCAGTCTTGTTCTTAATTAATAAGGCCATCCATCCTCATGGGTTTTCTTTTATAACTCTCCTCAAATCTGGTCAGGAATATTTAGCAAGAACCTGAATTTATATTGCAGCTTTCATGACCTCAGAATGTCCCAAAGTACTCTGTAGCCAATGAAGTTCTTTTGAGTACAGATATTGTTGTAAAATATGGAAACACAGCAGCTAATTTGTACACAGCAAAGTTCCACAAACAGTGATTACAAATTGCTCTGTTTTAGTAAGGTTGGGCAGGGTATCTCAAGAACTTCTTCGAAAAAGTGCTATGGATTTTTTGCTATGGGATCTTTTTATGTCCAATTGAGAGGGCACACCTCTGTTTAAACTTTTTATTTGAAAGAAAGAACCTTCAAATGGTGCAGCATTCTCAGTTCTGCACTGGAATATCAGCCTAGATTATGTACTCCAAGTCTTTGAAGTGGGGCTTGAACCCATGACCTTCTGAGCCAGAGTACTACCACTGAGCCAATACTGATATTTAGTTTCCACTTCCACATCAGCTAAGTTTCTATCAAGGCTAGAGCATCATATCCCTCCATATTCCAATTACTGATCTATTCCCCTTGTTTCTTATTCTTTTACTTTAAAAAGTCCCTCTTTTCAACCCCTCTCCTATCTGCTGTAAATGATCTATCTCCAATTGAGCTTGCCATTTTTGAATGCTTTATCCTTTTTCACCTTACTAGCTCAAAACATTTCCCCACTTCTCCATTAATGCTTTTTGCCAGTTCTACTACCCCATTCCCTCTGCTTTCACTGACCAGCAAGTCTGAAACTCTCCCTTGTACATCATCATTCAAGCCCTGCATGCACCTGTATCTAATCTCCCTCTCTGGCCTTGTGTGGCCCCACATACTTGCTACCATTTACTCAGCTCCATCCAAAAATAAACAATGATCTGAATCAGGGCTTTATCCAGGACAATTATCATCATGCTGAAAGCAGAAACAGTAACTCATTAGGCCAGCCTGAAATTAAATACCTCAGTGTGGTTCTTCTCTATCCTGCCTGGAACCAAGCACACTCACCTTTTGACTTGGGAGTCACTAACTGCTCTGGGACTTTAATTTGTGTTTTTTTTTGGCTGGACATCAAGTAAATGAACTAAAAAGTAAAATTAAATGAATTACCAAGCCTTTCTTTATGCTTACCTCCATAACACTTTGATGCAAAGTATTACCACAAAACATATTTTGTATTACCTGACCCTGAAAACACAAAACTGATTTTGCTCAGTCATTTGCAGTAAATGCAATAACAAATAGCAAGATTTGGCAGCAAAGGTTTCCTGATTGATCCTTCGATCCTTGAAAAGTACCGCCCCATCTCCAACCTCCCTTTCCTCTCAAGTCCTTGAACGTGCTGCCGCCTCCAAAATCCGTGCCCATCTTTCCCGGAACTCCATGTTTCAATCCCTCCAATCAGGTTTCCGTCCCCGCCACAGTATCAAAATGGCTCTCAAAGTCACAAATGACATCGGTAAATTATCCCTCCTTGTCCCTCTCAACCTGTCTGCAGCCATTGACAGGGTTGACCACACCATCCTCCTCCAATGCCTCTCCACCATGGAACTGCCCTCGCCTGGTTTCATTCTTAGCTATCCAGTCGTAGCCAGAGAATCTCCTGAAATGGCTTCTCTTCCAACTCCTGTACCGTTACCTCTGGTGTCCCCCAAGGATCTGTCCTTGTCCCGCTCCCATTTCTCATCTACATGCTTATCCTCGGCGACATCATCCGAAAACATGTCAGTTTCCACATGCATGCTGGCAACACCCAGCTCTACCTCATCACCACTTCTCTCGACCCTTCCATTCACTCTAAATTATCAGACTGATTGTCCGATATCCAGTACTGGATGAGCAGAAATTTCCTCCAACTAAATATTGGCAAGGCTGAAGCCATTGTCTTAGGACCCCACCACAAAGTCCATTCGCCAACCACTGACTCCATCCATATCCCTGGCAACTTGAGGCTGAACCAGACTGTTCGCAACCTTGGTGTCAGATTTGACTGAGATGAGCTTCCAAACACATATTCGTGGCATCACTAAGACAGCCTATTTCCACCTCCATAAGACCACCTGACTCCACCCCTGCCTCAGCTCATCTCCTGCTGAAACACTCATCCATGCCTTGGTTACCTCTAGACTTGACTATTCCAATGCACTCCTGGCCGGCCTCCCACATTCTACCCTCTGTAAATTAAAGGTCATCCAAAACTCTGCTGCCTGTGTCCTAACTCGCACCAAGTCCGATTCACCATCACCTGTGCTCGCTGACCTACATTGGCTCCAAGTTAAGCAACGCCGCGATTTAAAAACAAAATTCTCATCCTAGTTTTCAAATCCCTCCATATCTCTAATCTCCTCCAACCCTCCAAGATCTCTGTGCTCCTCCAATACTGGCCTCTTGAGCATCCCTGATTTTAATTACTCCGCCATTGGCGACCGTGTCTTCAGCTACCAAGGCCCTAAACTCTGGAATTCCCTCTCTACCTCTCTCCTTCTTTAAGATGCTCCTTAAAACCTACCTCTTAATCTGACCCAATATCTCCTTATGTAGCTCGTTGTCAAATTTTGTTTGCCAACGCTCCGGTGAAGTGCCTTGGAATGTTTTACTACTTTAAATAGGTGCCATATAAATGCAAGTCGTTGTTGATTGTGCCAGAAATAAACTGCAATTTTTTTTGTGTACATGGTTGTATTCAAGTCTAAAGCTTCTCCCTGCTGGCAAGTGTCAAAAATAAGGATTTATGAATCATCTTTGGGCTCGGAACCGCCTCTGTACTACTGCTACATTACATGTAAATGAAAGGCTGGGGTAGGAGAAAGACAAAGAACTAGATTTTACATCTATTAACTACAAATAGACAAAAGAAAAAAAATAGCCTCATGGTCCTTCAGGAAGAGCTTCCTGTCCACAACGATATCTCACTTGGAGACTGAACTAACATGGCTGCTTGGTCACGTAATCTCTGGATTACTATTAAGCACCGTGGGTGCCAGAGAGCCCAGGATAAATCTAATGCTTGGGTGTTTTTTTTTATGAAGCAACATTAAGTATCATTAAAGAAAAACCTTCCTGATGAATGTAGCTGTTTTCATTGGATTTTGGAGGCTACCATCAAAGTTATCCTTTACATGGCCTGTTCCTTTACACTCCGCCATATCACGAGAAAGATACATAACTTTTTGTTGTCATCTAAAATCAGAACACTTTTTGGATTAAATTACTCTTTAAATAAATAATTTTTTGCAAGAAAATAACATCCTTTGATTTTAAAGACTGATAATTATTAGAACACAACCCTCATTTCCCAGCATTAAACATCCTGTTTTTTTTTTAAATTTCAGAATTCTAGCATCTGTACTATTTAGCTTTTGTTGGGGTAAGGTATTGAAAGGGAAATGGGGCAAAGGTAGGTAAATGGAGTGGAGTTGCAGATCAGCCATGATCTAATTGAATGACAATAGGTTCTACTTCAATATTTACTAGAAATCAGAAAATAAAATCTCTCAGGATTTGATTTTGTTTGAGCTGGAATAGTAAAAGGCAAATTAAACCGGAAATCAACTGTTGGAAAGAGACCAGGGCTGATAATAATTATTAAAAAAAAACCTTTACAGATCCCCTTAGGCTTCATTATGGGTGTATTAAAAGGTGCCAGAATGCCAGAGGGAGCAGGAAAATCAATCCTGAAAGGAATCAATCACCTTGCAAGGACAGCCGGATAAGCTCATTTAGAAGCTGCAAAGTAAGGTCTGCTCGGTTCCTGTAGGGCCTTCCTGGGTGTGTCAGCTGTTCGAACAACAAGGAGCAGCTGTGACACTCCATGGCCTCAATTAGAGCAGGCACAGTGCAACTGCCATTACCATGTTGAAGGCCTTATCATAGAATGATAGAAATTTACAGCATGGAAGGAAGCCATTTCGGCCCATCGTGTCCACGCCAGCCAACAAAGAGCAATCCAGCCGAATCCCACTTTCCAGCTCTTGGTCCGTAGCCCTATTGGTTACAACATTTTGTGTGTACATCCAAGTACTTTTTAAAATGTGGTGCAGGTTTCTGCCTCTACCACACTGAGTTCCAGACCCCCACCACCCTTTGGGTGAAGATATTTCCCTTCAAATCTCCTCTAAACAAACCTCCCACCAATTACTTTAAATCTATGCCCACTGTTGTTGACCCCCCTCTGCTGTCCACTCTATCTAGGCCACTCATAATTTTATACACTTCAATAAGGTCTCCCTCAGCCTCCTGTTCCAAAGGAAACCAACCCAGCCTATCCAACCTTTCCTCAAAGCTAAAATTCTCCAGTCCAGGCAACATCCTCGTAATTCTCCTCTGTACTCTCTCTAGTGCAATCACATCTTTCCTGTAATGTGGTGACTAGAACTGCACGCAGTACTCTAGCTGTGGCCTAAATAGTGTTTTATATAGTTCAAGCATAATCTCCCTGCTCTTGTATTCTATGCCTCGGCTAATAATGGCAAGTATTCTGTATGCCTTTTTAACCACCTTATCTATCTCGCCGGCTACCTTCAGGGATTTGAGGACATGCACTCCAAGGTCCCTTTGATCCTCTACACTTCTCCGTGTCCTACCATTTAATATGTATTCCCTTGCCTTGTTAGCCCTCCCCAAATTCATTACCTCACACTTTTCGGGATTGAATTCCATTTGCCACGGCTCTGCACATCTGAACAGTTCATTGATATCTTCCTGCAGTCTGCAGCTTTCTTATTCATTATCAATTACATCCGATTTTAGTATCATCTGCAAACTTCTTAATCATACCCCCTACATTCAAGTCTAAACCACAAAAAGCAAGGGATCTAGTATGGAGCCCTGCGGAACCCCACTGGAAACAGCGTTCCAGTCACAAAAACACCCATCAACCATTACCCTTTGCTTCCTGCCTCAGCCAATTTTGGAGCCAACTTGCCACTTTGCCTTGGATTCCATAGGCTTTTACTTTTACGACCAGTCTGCCATGCGGGACCTTATCAAAAGCCTTGCTAAAAATCCCTATATACTACATCAAACGACCCTCCTGGTTATCTCCTCAAAAAATTAAATCAAGTTAGTCAGACATGACCTTCCCTCAACAAATCTGTGCTGACTGTCCTTGATTAATCAGTGTCTTTCTAAATGAAAATTTATCCTGTCCCTCAGAATTTTCTCCAATAATTTTCCTACCACTGAGTTTAGGCTGACTGACCTGTAATTACTCGGTCTATCGCTTTCTCCCTTTTTAAACAACGATACAACATTAGCAGTCCTCCGCCACTACACCTGTAGCCAGAGAGGGTTGGAAAAATGGTCAGAGCCCGAGCTAGTTCCTCTTTTGCTTCACTTAACAGGCTGGGATACATCTCATCCAGGCCCTTGGCTCCACAATTTAGGAAAAAGGTCAGCAGCCTTGGCTTTGGGCGGCTGTCCTGCCACGATTGCACAGGCAGAGCGGACCCACTGGAATTGTAGCCCCAAGCACATTTACAACTAATGTACTGATTGTTCAGGGGGAGCAAGATGTAACAAAATAATTAAAAACAAACCAAGCACAGCATGTTTAGAGTGAAGGCACGTGTCTTAAAATAGGAAACAGGAGAAATTTGAAACACAAGCAGGATCCTATAAATATTGTTGCAAACTGCAATAAATTTACTTGGATACTTGGGAGGTGGGGGCGGAGGGGGGAGGGGGTGGCGGAGGCCCTTCCATTGCCGGGGAGGGGGAGTGGGAGCTGCCTAAAGATGGCTCTGTACCAAGAGAAAGTAGGCAGGATAGTGTGGTGGGACATAAATTTGATTTCTCCCTTTCCACCGAGTTTCCGCTTGTTGTGGAATGTGCCAAATAGATGCCAGATGTGAAATGGAAAGGAAAGCCGCAGTCATCGCCCCAATTTTGTGCACCTCCTAGCGGCTGGCCAAGAGGCAGTGGTCTGGGTTCAATTCACTCAATCTGTCCTCTCAGCTGCAAGAGGCACACAGCCCAACAGAATAAATAAAATGGGACCACAAGAACAGCCCTTTTGGCTGAAGCAAACCTCTTTTTATTGTTACTGCAAACAGGTAGAATGCTTTAAATCTTTGAACTAGGTTGATGTTAAGCTATCGATCAGCAGCATTTTCTGGATAAAGGAGGACTCGAACGTCAACGGGGGCGGGGGAAGCAGGAGGACCATGTAAAGTGGATAATCTACATCGGCAGCTACATCCAGATGATAATTATTAGTGTTTGAAAATTATACCATGGCAATGAAATTCCTCCAAATCAACCCTCAGAAAATACAAAGCTCTTCACAGACAAAAGTATATTTGAAGTGTAGTCACTGTTGTAACATACAAATGCAGCGGCCAATTTGCACACAGCAAGGTCCCACAAACAGCAATGAGATAAATGACCAGTTAATCTGTTTTACTGGTTTTAGTTGTGTGGTGGTCGAGGGATAATTGCTTGTTAGGACAGCTAGCGAGCTCCTCTGCTCCTGAAATAATGTCAATTAACAAAATGTCAGCCCCTTTAAACAGGATTTATTTCACCTTCAGGTGTCTTAACGATAAACAAATCAGTTTATGCTATAACATTAGCTCTAATTTCAGACTTTTGGAGAGAGAGCAAAAAGGAAAACCATTCTTAATAACCTTTCATCAGAACTAGAAAAAGTTAGAGATATAGCAGGTTTTAAAGTAAGTGTAAGGGCAGGGAAAGGTGAGAGGAGAGGAAAGAAGGCAAGGGAAGATATCAATGAACTGGTCAGGTGGGCAGAACAGTGGCAAATGGAATTCAATCCGGAGAAATGTGAGGTAATGCATTTGGGGAGGGCATAAGGCGGCATATGGAATACTTACCTTTATTAGCCGAGGCATAAAATACAAGAGCAGGGAAGTCATGCTTGAACTGTATAAAACACTAGTTAGGTCACAGCTAGAGTACATCGTGCTGTTCTGGTCGCAACATTATAGGAAAAATATGATTGCACGAGAGAGGGGTACAGAGGACCTATTTCCTTTAGCAGCCGGGTCGACAACCAGGGGGCATAGATTTAAAGTAATTGGTAGGAGGTTGAGGGGGGAAATCTCTTCACCCAGAGGGTGGTAGGAGTATGGAATTTAGAACTACGGACCAAGAGCTGGAAAGTGGGATTAGGCTGGATAGCTCTTTGTTGTCCGGCGTGGACATGATGGGCCAAAATTTCCGTGCTGTAAATTTCTATCATTCTATGACTCTTCCATACACATGTTGGCAGCAGCATTTATTGTATTATATAAAAATTATATATATGTGTGTATGGATAGTACAAGGTAAGGTTTTATCTTTGTATGAATTTTGCATTTTCTGAAATGTTTCTTCTACATTCCACCTCAAATGTGTTACATTCTTCCAAACAGATGATAACGATGGATCTCTTTGGCTAGAGTGAAATTTAGATACAATATTGCTATAAAATTGTATGGAGCCAAGATTTTGCTCCACCTGAATGTCAGATCATGGAAAGTTAGAGATTATGGCAAGAATACTCTTGGTTGGACCTTCCCTGGCTTTGATACAAATACATGCATGAAATTCACCAGATGTTAAAACTATTTCAAATAGCTTCAGCCTTACCAGTTCAATAACTATGCAATCGTGCAAAATACATGCATTTCCCATTGATTGCAATCTTGTCCGAGTTTACAAAGCACAAAAACCAGAAAGGGGAGCTGGTCTAAAATTCAGGATACCAGAATGATTCTTGACCACAAGTATAAAAAAGGGGCAAATGTTTTGTGGAACACAGATCAATGTTGTTACTAGCATTTTGATAAATAATAACGGTGAGTGATTGAAATGTTATTTTGCTCGATTAAACCAAAAAATGCTAATTCGGTATAATTATACATGTTATGCTTCCAAACTTTTAATAACATTAAGGAAAAGTAATTTTGAGCCACAACAGTAGGATGAAGCACTGGTGTTACCAGTCGGTCACTGGTGCTGACACTGATAATGCCAAGACATGTGCAGCCCCGTGGAAGAGTGCAAAGATGCGATAAGACGACTGGTGGGAATTGTGGAGAGAGCAAATTGAAGCAATGAATTAACAAGTGTATTGGTGCAACATTATTGTATATCTTTCCAATAAAGGTGTGGTACTAATTTCCAAAATACAGCTAATGACAACACTCAAAACTACTCAAGTTTGTGACGGGTAGGGTATATGGTCAGCAAGTTATTCTCGTCTGATTCATGCCCTATGGAACTGATGGGCAGGAAAAGACCAGTTGGTTTATCAAGCCTGCCCCACACTCATGATAGCTGGAGCATCATGGCTAGACAGTAGATACCCTCCCACAGCCATGTAATCTCCTAGGAGGCACAAAAAATAAGAAAAAATCCCTGGGCCGATAAGGGAAAAAATACTCTGGAAAATTCCGCTCCGACTCCCTCAGGTGAGCAAAACTAGTCCAAGAGATCACATGGACCAAGTGTTATATATAAAGGTGCGGGCCCTTTAAATTTGCTACATGGCTATGTATCTCTTCCAGCGGCGGCAGTGGTGAGCCGTGCACCTGGGCGGCACGGTGGGGGAACATTGCTCACTACACTCTGGGAGAGGAGCTCTCTAACATCCAGTCTATTCTTGCTCTTGCATATGTTAAACTCATGTCCCCTGGTCCCCCCCAATTTGTTAAACTGGAATAATCTAGCAATACACATGCTGTCCAGTCCTTTAATTATTTAATAGGCCCCTATCAGGTTGCCTCTAAGTCTGCGCTGCTCTAAAGTAAATAGAGAGGCGCTTAAGCCACCTGAATAGCTGAGGTTCTTTAAGCCAGGAATTATTCTCGTAGCTCTCCACTGGACCTTTTCCAAAGCCACGATACCACCCACCATGTAGGGGGATCAAAATTGGACACAGTATGATCAATGACCTGTATAGTGACAGAATAGTTAGGGTTAGCTTTGATTTATACTGAATGGGAGAATACTTCCCAACATGCGGTTAGCTTTAGCTACAGCTTCTCTACATTAGTCATGAACCTCAAGTTATCTGTGCACAATAACATCTATATCTTTTCCTCCCTCAACCCATTTCAGTATTGTTCCCTGTAAGTGATAATTGTATTCTGCATTGTGTTGGTCCTATCAACATACAGGGCACTACCTTTATCAAAGTTAAATGCAATTAACCATTGTGTGGCCCCTCCCCTAGCACCTCAAAATCTCACTGAATTTAATTATATTCTTCTACTGCCTTAACTCTTGCACAGATTTGACTGTCATCGGCAAACATACTGACCATATGCCCAACACCACTGTCCACGTCATTAATAAAGTCAGTGAACAGTAGCCATCACTGAGGGACACCATTCGTAATGTGCCTCCAGGCTGAACCACTAATTTTTGGCTGCAGAATTGGAGCCAATTCAGAATCCAGGATATCAAATTCATACTGATACCACAAGATTCTATCTTGTAAAGTAACCTAGTGTGAGGTGCCTTATCAAAGGCTTTCTGAAGGTCGAGGTAGACAATGTCAACCAGATTTCTACCTAGTGACTTCCTCAAAAAACTATCAAACTTGTTCGGCATAATCTATTTTTCCGGAAGCAATGGTGTGTATTTCAAATAGTCCCAATGATCATAAAGGGCATCTCTTGCAATCCCTTCCAGCATCTTCCCAATAATGGATGGCAAGCTTTAGTTCCCCGCTTCTGATCTGTCCCCCTTTTTGAAATAGGAACTAGCTTTCAGCATAAGGAAACTCTCTCGGACTCTATTGAACTTTTGACGATACAGGCAAGGGTCTTAGAGGACCTATCCTGCCTCATTAATTATCCTTGGATGGATAATATCCCGATCTGGAAGCTAATCAATTCTGAGCTTGCCGAATCGATCCAAAATTACCTTACAATCTGTTTTACAGGAATATAGACTGATGCAAAATAGTCATTTAACAGCTCTGCCATAACCTGAGAATCAATTTGAATCGTGTCACATTATTCTTTAGTGACCCTATACAGTCCTTAACGGTCTTCTGACATAGCAGATAAAAGCTTTTGCTATTACGGCCATAATTGTGCATCATCTTCTTTTCAAGAGATTTCTTCGCTACTCTTTATTGCAGTTTGTATCTCCCTCAATTGCATCCAATACTTGTTCCTGTTCTCCTGAGAGTTAAATTCCTCAAGTATGCGAAATGCCTTCTGTTTCAATCTTGATTGCCATGCAATCTTAAAACACTCACAAAATAATGGGTGGAGGCTGCAAGCTCAAGACCAAATCTGTTTTCAAGATGTAGGGGCTCTACAATTGCCAAAGAACATGGAGAGCAGAAACTCTGCACATCATGGATGAGGAAAGCCACCTTGGGCCATCCAACCAGAAAGATCATAAAGTGACCAGCTTTTCACATCTAACTGTTTCTTAAAGATTCCATGGATTTTGCCTCCACTTCTGTTCCTGGAAGTTATTCCATACAATGATCACTCTGAGTGGAAAAATACACCTGACATCAGCCCTAAATTTATCAGTTTACCTTTACCACTTTGAGTCAATGCCCTCATGACCTGCTCTCACTATTTAACTTATTCCCTCAACTACCTTAAAATGTTTCTCGACAAGATCATTTCTCAAACACCTTCCTCCCAGGCCAAAATTCCAATGTTTCTCCAGTCTTTCCTCATAGCTCAGCCTTTTGACACTGGGAATCAGCCTCCTGGCTCACTTCTCTGCCCTGCCTCTAGTACTTGAACATCATTGTGCCTCAGCAACCAGAACTAGACAGAGTACTCAAGGTGCAACCGGACCAAAGCTCCTTTAGTCACAACTTTCTCTTACTTGTATTCTGCTGTTTTTGACTATGCCGTTCAACATTCCATTGCCTTTATGCTCTACACTGGACAAACATATTGAGCATTAAGTCTACGAAGAGTCGGACATCTCTTTCGGCTTTATCCTTCTGAGCATTATACATCTAGAACTCAGTGTGAGCTGCGAGGAGGATGCTGTGAGGCTGCAGAGCGACTTGGATAGGTTAGGTGAGTGGGAAAATGCATGGCAGATGAAGTATAATGTGGATAAATGTGAGGTTATCCACTTTGGTGGTAAAAACAGAGAGACAGACTATTATCTGAATGGTGACAGATTAGGAAAAGGGGAGGTGCAGAGAGACCTGGGTGTCATGGTACATCAGTCATTGAAGGTTGGCATGCAGGTGCAGCAGGCGGTTAAGAAAGCAAATGGCATGTTGGCCTTCATAGCAAGGGGATTTGAGTACAGGGGCAGGGAGGTGTTGTTACAGTTGTACAGGGCATTGGTGAGGCCACACCTGGAGTATTGTGTACAGTTTTGGTCTCCTAACCTGAGGAAGGACATTCTTGCTATTGAGGGAGTGCAGCGAAGGTTCACCAGACTGATTCCCGGGATGGCGGGACTGACCCATCAAGAAAGACTGGATCAACTGGGCTTGTATTCACTGGAGTTCAGAAGAATGAGAGGGGACCTCATAGAAACATTTAAAATTCTGACGGGTTTCGACAGGTTAGATGCAGGAAGAATGTTCCCAATGTTGGGGAAGTCCAGAACCAGAGGTCACAGTCTAAGGATAAGGGGTAAGCCATTTAGGACCGAGATGCGGAGGAACTTCTTCACCCAGAGAGTGGTGAACCTGTGGAATTCTCTACCACAGAAAGTTGTTGAGGCCAATTCACAAAATATATTCAAAAAGGAGTTAGATGAGTTCCTTACTACTAGGGGGATCAAGGGGTATGGCGAGAAAGCAGGAATGGGGTACTGAAGTTGAATGTTCAGCCATGAACTCATTGAATGGCGGTGCAGGCTAGAAGGGCCGAATGGCCTACTCCTGCACCTATTTTCTATGTTTCTGTTTCCTCAGGTGTTTCACCAGTAAATTCTCATAGTTGAACTACTTAGCCTTCCTACATTCAAAGTCAGTAGGTGATTTACTTCTCAGTTAGACTTTGTAGCCTTAAAAGAGATAAAAAGGGATAGATGTTTACAAGATAGAAGACGGTCACTTGGTCTATAGTATTTGCGCTGGCTCTCCGCTAGACCAATCCAAAACTAATCCCACCGCTCTGCTGTTTAATGGCAGAATGCTGCTTTATACAGTATAATGTTCCTGTGTTTCCAAAACACCACATCCTTTGACTAGCCATGAGCAGCTCGAGTTTCACCAACAGCCGTCAAAGAAATCTAGATAAATAATGTATCAAAGATGGTAGATATGCATTTCCCGACGTCACACTCTTACCAATGCAAATCTCAAAGTGCTGAGTGCTTCGGGGGTGCAACCTGAAACTAAATGGGAATATTCTAATCTGCAAAGTTCACTGACCAACAATTAAACCGAAAGACTTAATAATTACAAGTAAACACAACATCAAGGCAAATGCAGACTTGCACCGTAACAATGGAATGCTACATTGAAATATTTTATACCTTTTTTTTTATGTACAGTCATTATAAAACTTCACCATCCAATTTACCCTAACCACAATACAGGAAATCACTTATAATTTTTTTTTAAAAAGCAGAGAGTCATATCTAGAGTGCAGCTTTTGATCAAGCAGATCGGTATGTGGGATACATGATACATAGTCAAGCCACGAGAAAGACTGACTTCATACGGTTTCCTGAGAGGGGTTACCGGCACAAGGCTAATTTAACTGTCAGCCTATCGTTACATTTATCATATTTTCCAGGTCTGGAGAGACCTATTTCGAATCAGTTTCATGATCTCTAGGCTGATAACTAGTGTCTATTGTTCAATAAATATAGCTGGTCACAAGTTACCACTCTCACTGTTTAATTTTCTCTTCCATTTTGACTTCATAGCAGCATTAGAACATAAGAAATAGAAACAGGAGTAGGCCATACGGCCCCTCGAGCCTGTTCCGCCATTCAATAAGATCATGGCTGATCTGATCATGGACTCTGCTCCACTTTCCCGCCCACTTCCCATAACCCCTTATCGTTTAAGAAACTGTCTATTTCTGTCTTAAATTTATTCAATGTCCCAGCTCTCAGAGGGTTGTAATTCTGTGAAATTCGCTGCCTGAGAGAAGACATTCCTCCTCATCTGTTTTAAATGGGCGGCCCCTTATTCTAAGATCATACCCTCTAGTTTTAGTCTCCCCCACCAGTGGAAACATCCTCTCTGCATCCACCATTTCAAGCCCCCTCATAATCTTATACGTTTCGATAAGATCACCTCTCATTCTTCTGAATTCCAATGAGTAGAGGCCCAACCTACTCAGCCTTTCCTCATAAATCAACCCCCTCATCCCCAGAATCAACCTAGTGAACCTTCTCTGAACTGCCTCTAAAGTATATCCTTTCGTAAATATGGAAACCAAAACTGCACACAGTATTCCAGGTGTGGCCTCACCAATACCCTGTATAGCTCTGGCAAGACTTCCCTGCTTTTATCCCCTTTACAATAAAGGCCAAGATACCATTGGTCTTCCTGATCACTTGCTGTACCTGCATGCTATCCTTTTGTGTTTCATGCACAAGTACCCCCAGGTCCCACTGTACTGCAGCACTTTACAATCTTTCTCCATTTAAATAATATCTTGCTCTTTGATTTTTTTTCTGCCAAAGTGCATGACCTCACACTTTCTAACATTATACTCCATCTGACAAATTTTTGCCCATTCATTTAGCCTGTCTATGTCCTTTTGCAGATTGTGTGTGTCCTCCTCACACATTGCTTTTCCTCCCATCTTTGTATTGTCAGCAAACTTGGCTATGTTACACTCAGTCCCTTCTTCCAAGTCGTTAATATAGATTGTAAATAGTTGGGGTCCCAGCACGGATCCCTGTGGCACCTCACTAGTTACTGGTTGCCAACCAGAGAATAAACCATTTATCCCGACTCTCTTTTCTATTAGTTAGCCAATCCTCTATCCATGCTAATATATTACCCCCAACCCTGTGAACTTTTATCTTATGCAGTAACCTTTTATGTGGCACCTTGTTAAATGCCTTCTGGAAGTCCAAATACACCACATCCACTGGTTCCCCTTTATCCATCCTGTTCATTACATCCTCAAAGAACTCCAGCAAATTTGTCAAACATGACTTCCCCTTCATAAATTCATGCTGACTCTGCCTGACCAAATTTTGCTTTTCCAAATGTCCTGCTACTGCTTCTTTAATAATGGACGCCAACATTTTCCCAACCACAGATGTTGGGAAAATGTTGGAGTTATCCTCCTCACAACTTGGCTACATTACACTCGGTCCCTTCATCCAAGTCATTAATATAGATTGTAAATAGTTGAGGCCCCAGCACCAATCCCTGTGGTACTGCATTAGTTACCATTTGCCAACCGGAAAATGACCCATTTTCCCAACTCTTGGTTTTTGGTTAGTTAGCCAATCCTCTATCCGTACTAATATATTACACCCAACCTTGTGAGCTCTTATCTTATGCAGTTACCTTCTATGTAGCAATTTATAGAATGTCTTCTGGAAATCCAAATACACCAAATCCACTGGTCCCCCCTTATCTACCCTGTTCGTTTCATCCTGAAAGAATTCCAGTAAACTTGTCAAACATGATTTCCCCTTCATAAAACCATGCTGACTCTGCTCGATTGCATTATGATTTTCTAAATGTCCTGCTACTGCTTCCTTAATAATGATGAACTCCAGCATTTTCCCAAAAACTGATGTTAGGCTAACTGGTCTATAGTTTCCTGGTTGCGCACTAGGTCCGTGCAGCAGGGGTGGTCTCCAGTCGTCTTGGTTAATTCTTGCTACTGGACCAGTTCTGTCAAGCCCGTGTGGTGGCTGGTGTGCAACGGCCACCCCACGTTAAAAAAATCCACGCACAGGCATCTTCCATCCTTCAACATGTAGTTTGGGACCTGGAATATTAGCTCCTTCATTGAAACACCTGTGAACTCATTGAGCTCATCCCTTTTTGGCGTGGAAGCAAATCATCCTCAATACGAGGGACCCGCCTATGATGATGAGTTTCCTGCTTTCTTTCTCCCTCCTTTTTTTAAATAGGGGCGTTACATTTGCGGTTTTGTAATCCGCTGGGACCTCCCCAGAATCCAGGGAATTATGCTAGATTGCAACCAATGCATCCACTATCTCTGCAACCACTTCTTTTAAGACCCTAGGATGCAGGCCATCAAGTCCAGGGGACTTGTTCCCCATTAGTTCCATTATTTTACCAAGTACTTTTCTTTAGTAATAGTTTTAAGTTCTCCCCCCCTCCTCCACGATTATCTATTATAGGGATGTTTTTGGTGTCTTCCATCATGAAGACCGATACAAAATATTTGTTCAAAATCTCTGCCATTTCCCCGTTCCCCAGTCTCA
The DNA here is from genome assembly GCF_044704955.1 of Pristiophorus japonicus. Lineage (NCBI taxonomy): Eukaryota > Metazoa > Chordata > Chondrichthyes > Pristiophoridae > Pristiophorus > Pristiophorus japonicus. The sequence goes on from NC_091981.1 coordinate 249,652,230, forward strand.
TCCTCTAAGGGACCAATGTTTACCTTTGCTAACTTGTTCCTTTTTATATACCTTTAGAAGCTCTTCCTACCTGCTTTTATATATTTCTTGCTAGTTTACTCTCATAATCCATCTTTTCTCTTTTTTTTTTTTAAAGTTGTCCTTTGCTGGTTTTTAAAAATTTCCCAATCCTCTAGCCTCCCACTAATCTTGGCAACATTTTATGCCATTGTTTTCAACTTGATAATCTTACAGTCTGTCCTTCTCACTGGAATATATTTTTGTTGAGAGTTATGAAATATCTCCTTAAATGTCTGCCACTGCTCATCAACCGTCCCATACTTTAATCTATTTTCCCAGTCCGCTTTAGCCAATTCTGCCTTCGTACCTTTGTAAATCGCCTTTATTTAAGATCAGGACACTGGTTCCCAACTTTCTCACCCTCCAACTGAATTTGAAATTCATCTATGCTATGATCACTCTTTCCTAGAGGAACCTTTAATATGAGATCATTAGTCCTGTCTCATTACACAGAACCAGATCGAAGATAGCCTGTTCCCTGGTTGGTTCCACAACGTATTGATAAAGGAAACCATCCCGGATAGTTTATGAACACTTCCTCAAGGCTACCCTGGCCAATTTGATTTGTCCAATCAATATGAAGATAAAAATCGCCTATGATTATTGCCGTACCTTTCTTACATGCCTCCATTATTTCTTGATTTATACTTCGTCCAATAGTGTAGCTAGTGTTCAGGGACCTATAGACTACGCCCACCAGTGACTCCTTCCCCTTATTATTTCTGATCTCCACCCAAACTGATTCTACATCTTGATCTTTTGAGCCAATATCATTTCTCACTACTGCACTGATCTCAGCCTTTATTAACAGAGCTACCCCACCTCCTTTTCCTTTCTGACTTTCCTTCCAAATTGTCAAATACCCCTGACTATTCAGTTCCCAGCCTTGGTCACCTTGCAGCCATGTCTCTGTAATGGCTATCAGATCACACCCATTTATATCTATTTGTGACATCAACTCATCGACCTTGTTCTGAATGCTGCGTGCATTCAAATAAGGAGCTTTTAATTTCGTCTTTTTACCATTTTTCCCTGCTTTGACTCCACATTTTTAATACATTCTGTCCCTTCCTGTCAGACTCTGGTTATCATTTCCCCCATCGCTACCCTACTCAATTGCCTTCTCCTTGACTTTTTGAATTTCCGCTCACCTGAACACCGCCCCCCCCCCCACTCTACAGCCCTAATTATTCGATTCACAAGGACATTAGTCCCAGCATGGTTCAAGTGAAACCCGTCGCAACAGAACAGCTCCCTCTTACCCCACTACTGGTGCCAATGTGCCAGGAATTGAAACTCACTTCTCCCACACCAGTCTTTGAGCCACACGTTCATCTCTGATCTTATTTACCCTGTGCCAATTTTTTTATGGCTCAGGGTTGGTCCCCTGGCTTGTAGTTTGATGGTAATGGTACAGTGAAGGATAGGTCGGGCCATGAGGTTACAGATTGTGATGGATAACCATTCTGTTGCTGATGACCCACAGCGCCAGTCAGTTATCTCCCCCTCAGTCTACTCTCAATCATCAAAGGATGGAAGGTGCAGTCAACAGTACCATCAAGAAGCACTTACTCACCAATAACCTGCTCACCGATGCTCAATTTGGGTTCCGCCAGAATCACTCGGCCCCAGACCTCATTATCGCTTTGTGCAAACATGGACAAAACAGACGAGTTTCAGAGGTGAGGCGAAAGGCAGCATTTGATAAGAGTGTGGCATTGAGGAGCCCTAGTAAAATTGAAGTCAATGGGATTCAGGGGGAAAACTCGCCACAGGTTCGACTCATACCGAACATAAAGGAAAATGGTTGTGGTTGTTGGAGGTCAATCATCTCAGTCCCAAGACATCGCTGCAGGAGTTCCTCAGGGCAGTGTCCTCAGCCCAACCATCTTCAGCTGCTTCATTATAAGGTCAGAAGTGGGGATGGTTACACAGTGATCAGTTCCATTCACAATTCCTCAGATAATGAAGCAGTCTGTACCCGCATGCAGCAAGACCTGGACGACATTCAGGTTTGGCCTGTTAAGTGGCAACAGGAGGATGGGAACCTATGCAGGGAGACAAGGGAAGTAAAATGGGGGCAGAAGCAAAAGATAGAAAGGAGAATAGTAAAAGTGGAGGGCAGAGAAACCCAAGGCAAAAATCAAAAAGGGCCACATTACAGCAAAATTCTAAAGGGACAAAGTGTGTTAAAAAGACAAGCCTGAAGGCTCTGTGCCTTAATGCGAGGAGTATTCGTAATAAGGTGGATGAATTAAGTGCGCAGGCAGCTATTAACGATTCCGATATAATTGGGATTACGGAGATATGGCTCCAGGGTGACCAGGGCTGGGAACTCAACATCCAGGGAGGATAGACAGAAAGGAAAAGGAGGTGGGGTAGCGCTGCTGGTTAAAGAGGAAATTAACACAATAGTAAGAAAGAACATTAGCATGGATGATGTGGAATCTGCATGGGTAGAGCTGTGGAATACCAAAGGGCAGAAAACGCTAGTGGGAGTTGTGTACAGACCACCAAACAATAGTAGCGAGTTTGGGAATGGCATCAAACAGGAAATTAGGAATGCGTGCATAAAGATACAGCAGTTATCATGGGCGACTTTAATCTACATATAAATTGGGCTAACCAAGCTGATAGCAATGCAGTGGAGGAGGATTTCCTGGAGTGTATTAGGGATGGCTTTCTAGACCAATGTGTCGAGGAGCCAACTAGAGAGCTGGCCATCCTAGACTGGGTGTTGTGTAATGAGAGGACTAATTAGCAATCTTGTTGTGTGAGGCCCCTGGGGAAGAGTGACCATAATATGGTAGAATTCTTTATTAAAATGGAGAGTGACAATGTTAATTCGGAGACTAGGGTCCCGAACTTAAGGAAAGGTAACTTCGATGGTATGAGATGTGAATTGGCTAGCATAGACTGGCAAATGATACTTAAAGGGTTGACAGTGGATAGGCAATGGCAGACATTTAGAGATCACATAGGTGAACTTCAAAAATTATACATCCCTCTCTGGAGTAAAAATAAAAGGGGTAAGGTGGCTCAACCATTGCAAACAAGGGAAATTAAATCCAAGAAGCACATAAATTGGCCGGAAAAAGCAGCAAACCTGAGGACTGGGAGAAATTTAGAATTCAGCAGAGGAGGACAAAGGATCTAATTAGGAGGGGGGAAATAAAGTATGAGAGGAAGCTTGCAGGGAACATAAAAACTGACTGCAAAAGCTTCTATAGATATGTGAAGAGAAAAAGATTAATGAAGACCAACATAAGTACTTTGCAGTCAGAATCAGGTGAATTTATAATGGGGAATTAAAGAAATGGCAGACCAATTGAACAAATACTTTGGATCGGTCTTCACTAAGAAAGACACAAATAACCTTCCGGAAATACTAGGGGTTCTAGGGTCTAGCGAAAAAGAGGAACTGAAAGAAATCCTTATTAGTCAGGAAATTGTGTTAGGGAAATTGACGGGATTGAAGACCGATAAATCCCCAGGGCCTGATAAGTACTCTGGGATGCAGCCTGAGGAAGTGGCCCTAGAAATAGTGGAAGCATTGGTCATCATTTTCCAACATTCTCTTGACTCTAGATAAGTTCCTATGGACTGGAGGGTAGCTAATGTAACACCACTGTTTAAAAAAGGAGGGAGAGAAAACAAGGAATTATAGACTGGTTAGCCGGACATCGGTGGTGGGGAAAATGTTGGAATCAATTATTAAAGATGAAATAGCAGCGCATTTGGAAAGCAGTGACAGGATCGGTCCAAGTCAGCATGGATTTATGAAAGGGAAATCATGCTTGACAAATCTTCTAGAATTTTTTGAGGATGTAACTACTAGAGTGGACAAGGGAGAACCAGTGGTTGTGTGCATTTGGACTTTCAAAAGGCTTTTGACAAGGTCCCACACGAGATTAGTGTGCAAACTTAAAGCACATAGAATTGGGGGTAATATATTGACGTGGATAGAAAACTGGTTGGCAGACAGGAAGCAGAGAATCAGAATAAACGGGTCCTTTTCAGAATGGCAGGCAGTGACCAGTGGGGTGACGCACAGTTCAGTGCTGGGACCCCAGCTATTTACAATATACATCAATGATTTAGATGAAGGAATTGAATGGAATATCTCCAAGTTTGCAGAGGACACTAAGCTGGGTGGCAGTGTGAGCTGTGAGGAGGATGCCAAGAGGCTGCAGGGCGACTTGGACAGGCTAGGGGAGTGGGCAAATGCATGGCAGATGCAATGTAATGTGGATAAATGTGAGGTTATCCACTTTGGTGGCAAAAACAGGAAGACAGAATATTATCTGAATGGTGACAGATTAGGAAAAGGGGAAATGCAACGAGACCTGGGTGCCATGGTACATCAGTCATTGAAGGTTGGCATGCAGGTACAGCAGGCGGTGAAGGCAGCAAATGGCATGTTGGCCTTCATAGCAAGGGGATTTGAGTATAGGAGCAGGGAGGTCTTACTGCGGTTGTACAAGGCCTTGGTGAGGCCACACCTAGAATATTGTGTTCAGTTTTGGTCTCCTAATCAGAGGATGGACGTTCTTGCTATTGAGGGAGAACAGCAAAGGTTCACCAGATTCCCGGGATGGCAGGACTGACATATGAGGAGAGACTGGATCAACTGGGCTCGTATCCACTGGTGTTTAGAAGAATGAGAGGGGATCTCAGAAACATGTAAAATTCTGACAGGATTGGACAGGTTAGAGGCACGAAGAATGTTCCCGAACCAGGGGTCACAGTCTAAGAATAAGGGGTAAGCCATTTAGGACCGAAATGAGGAGAAACTTCTTCACTCCGAGTAGTTAACTTGTGGAATTCTCTATCGCAGGAAGTTGTTGAGGCCAGTTTGTTAGATATATTCAAAAGGGAGTTAGATATGGCCCTTACGGCCAAAGGGATCAAGGAGTATGGAGAGAAAGCAGGAAAGGGATACGGAGGCTGAATGATCAGCCATGATCTTATTGAATGGCGGTGAAGGCTCGAAGGGCCGAATGGCCTGCTCCTGCACCTAATTTCTGTGTTTCTAGTCATGCCACACAAGGCAATGACTATCATAGAAATCTACAGCACGGAAGGATGCCATTTCAGCCCATCGTGACTGTGCCAGCCAAGAAAAGGCTATCCAGCCCAATCTCACTTTCCAGCTCTAGGTCCGTAGCCTTGCAGGTTACAACACTAAGTGCACTTTCAAGTATTTTTAAAATGTGGTGAGGGTTTACACCTCTACCACCCTTTCAGGCAATGAATTCCAGATCCTCACAACCCTCTGGGTGAAGAAATTACCTCTCAAATCCCCTCAAAACCTTCTACCAATTACTTTAAATTTATGCCCCCTGGTTGCTGATGCCTCTGCTAAGGGAAATCTAGCCCCTCATAATTTTATACACCTCAAGAAGGTCTCCCAGCCTCCTTTGTTCCAAGGAAAACAAACCAAGCCTATCTAATCTGTCATCATAGCTAAGATTTTCCAATCCCGGCAACATCCTTGTAAATCTCCTCTCCAATGCAATCACATCCTTCCTGTAATGCGGTGACCAGAACTGCACGCAGTACTCTAGCTGTGGCATAACTAGTGTTTTATACACTTCAAGCATAACCCCCCCTGCTCTTGTATTCTATGCCTCGGCTAATAAAGGCAATTATTCCGTATGCCTTCTTAACCACCTTATCTACCTGGCCTGCTTCCTTCAGGGATCTGTGGACCTACACACCAAGGTCCCTTTGTTCCTCTACACTTCAGTGTCCTATCATTTAATGTGTATTCCCTTTCCTTGTTAGCCTTCCTCAAATGCATTACCTCACACTTCTCCGGATTGAATTCCATTGGTCACTATTCTGCCCACCTGACCAGTTCATTGATATCTTCCTGCAGTCTATAGCTTTCTTCCTCATTACCACACAGCTGATTTTAGTATCATCTGCAAACTTCTTAATAATAATATCCCTATATTCAATTCTACATCATTGACGTATACCACAAAAAGCAAGGGACTCAGTACGGAGCCCTGCGGAACCCATTTGAAAACAGCCATCCAGTCATAAAAACATCCATCAACCATTATTAAAGAAGCAATAGCAGGACATTTGGAAGAGCAAAATTCAGTCACGCAGAGTCAGCATGGATTTATGAAGGGGAAGTCATGTTTAAAAAATTTGCTGGAGTTCTTTGAGGATGTAACGAACAGGGTGGATAAAGGAACCAGTGGATGTGGTGTATTTGGACTTCCAGAAGGCATTTGACAAAGTGCCACATAAAAGATTACTGTACAAGATAAAAGTTCATGGGGTTCGGGGTAATATATTAGCATGGATAGAGGATTGGCTAACTAACAGAAAACAGAGAGTCAGGATAAATAGTTCATTCTCTGTTTTGGCAACCAGTAACTAGTGGGGGTGCGGCAGGGACCCCAACTATTTACAATCTATATTAACGACTTGGAAGAAGGGACTGAGTGTAACATAGCCAAGTTTGCTGACGATACAAAGATGGGAGGAAAAGCAATGTGTGAGGACACAAAAAATCTGCAAAAGGACAGACAGGCTAAGTGAGTGGGCAAAAATTTGTCAGATGGAGTATAATGTTGGAAAGTGCGATGTCATGCACTTTGGCAGAAAAAAAAAATCAAACAGCAAGTTATTATTTAAATGGAGAAAGATTGCGAAATGCCGCAGTATAGTGGGACCTGGGGGTACAAAAGGATAGTATGCAGGTATAGCAAGTGATCAGGAAGGCCAATGGTATCTTGGCCTTTATTGCAAAGAGGATGGAATATAAAAGCAGGAAAGTCTTGCTACAGTTATATAAGGTATTGGTGAGGTCACACCTGGAATACTGCGTGCAGTTTTGGTTTCCATATTTACAAAAAGATATACTTGCTTTGGAGGCAGTTCAGAGAAGGTTCACGAGGTTGATTCCAGGGATGAGGTGGTTGATTTATGAGGAAAGGTTGAGTAGGTTGGGCCTCTATTCATTGGAATTCAGAAGAATGAGGTGTGATCTTATCGAAATGTACAAGATTGAGGGGGCTTAACAAGGTGGATGCAGAGAGGATGTTTCCACTGATGGGGGAGACTAGAACTAGAGAGCATGATCTAAGAATAAGGGGCTGCCCTTTTAAAACAGAGATGAGGAGAAATTTCTTCTCAGAGGGTTGTTAATCTGTGGAATTCACTGCCTCAGAGAGCTGTGGAAGCTGGGACATTGAATAAATTTAAGACAGAAAGAGACAGTTTCTTAAACGATAAGGGGATAAGGGGTTATGGGGAGCGGGCGGGGAAGTGGAGCTGAGTCCATGATGAGATCAGCCATGATCTTATTAAATGGCGGAGCAGGCTCGAGGGGCCGTATGGCTTACTCCTGCTCCTATTTCTTATGTTCTTCTTATTACCCTCTACTTCCTGCCTTTGAACCAATTTTGGATCCAACTTGCCACTTTGCCCTGGATCCCATGGGCTTTTACTTTCGTGACCAGTCCGCCATGTGGGACCTGATCAAAAGCCTTGCTGAAATCCATATGCACTCCATCAAATGCGCTACCCACATCGACCTTCCTTGTCACCGCCTCAAAAAATTCTAATCAAGTTCCCTTAACAAATCAGTGTTGGCTGTCCTTGATTAATCCGTGTCTTTCTAAATTAAGATTTATCCTGTCCTTCAGAAATGTTTCCAATAATTTTCCCACCACTGAGGTTAGGCTGACTGGCCTGTAATTACTCGGGCTATCCTTTTCTCCCTTCTTAAACAAAGGTACCACATTAGCACTCCTCCAGTCCTCTGGTACCACACCTGAAGACAGTGACGATTGGAAAATAATGGTCAAAGCCTCTGCTATTTCCTCTTTTACTTCGCTTAACAGCCTGGGATACATTTCATCCAGACCTGGGGACTTATCCACTTTCAAAGCTGCGAAGCCCCTTATTACCTGCTCACTCATCATGTTTATTTCATCTAATATCTATTATCTCCAACATACGAGAGTCTAACCACCGCCGCTTGACATTCAACGGCATTACCATCACCAAATTCTTCACCATCAACATCCTAGGTGTCACCACTGACCAGAAACTTAACTGGACCAGCCACGTAAATATAATGGCTCCAAGAGCAAGTCAGAGGCTAGGTAGTCTGCAGCAAGTGTCTCAACTCCTGACTCCCCAAAGCCTTTCCACCATCTACAAGACACAATTCAGCAGTATGATGGAATACTCCTCACTTACCTGGACGAGTGCAGCTGCAACAACACTCAGCAGCTCGACATCATCCAGGACAAAGCAGCCTGCTCGATTGGCACCCATTCCACCACCTTAAACATTCACTCCATCCACCACCAGCATACAGTGGCTGCAGTGGGTACCATCTACAAGATGCACTGCATCAACGCGTCACGGCTTCTTCAACAACAGGTCCCAAACTCACGACCTCTGCCACCCAGAAGGACAAGGGCAGCATGCACTTGGAAACACAATCACCTGCAAGTTCCCCTCCAAGTTACACAACCTCCTGACTTGGAAATAAATCACTGTTCCTTCATCGTTGCTGGGTCAAAATCCTGGAACTCCCTCCCCAACAGCACTGTGGGAGTAACTTCACCACACGGACTGCAGCAGTTCAAGAATGCAGCTCACCACCATCTCAAGGACAATTAGGGATGGGCAATAAATGCTGGCTTTGCCTGTGACACTCACATCCCAGGAACAATTTTTTAAAAAAAATAAAGTTTGAGCTGCTAGGTCTATTCTGAATCTATCCCATTTAGAACGGTGGTAGTGCCACCCAACATGATGGAGGGTGTCCTCAGTGTGAAGACAGTATTTTGTCTCCACAAGGACTGTGCGGTGGTCACTGCTACCAACATGGTTATGGACAGATGCATCTGCAACAGGTAGATTGTTGCGGACGAAGTCATGTAGGCTTTTCCCTTGTGCCGGTTCGCACGCCACCTGCTGCAGGCCCAGTATGGCAGCTATGTCCTTCAGGACTTGGCCAGCTCGGTCAGTAGCGGTGCTACCGAGCCACTCTTGGTGATGGACATTGAAGTCCTCCACCCAGAGTAAATTTTGTGCCTCAATTCCCATTAAAAACACATTTCACAGAATGTGGCCAACATTGGCAAGGCCACACTTATTGGCTATCCAGAGTTCCCCGAGAAGTTGATAGACCTTGAATCGCTGAAGTCCATGAGGTGTTGATCCCCTCTCATGATGGTGTTAGGTAGAGAATTCCAAGATTTTACCCAATGATATGTTCAAGTCAGGATCGCGTATGACTTGGAGGTGATGGCGTTCCCACAATATTGCTGGTCTTGCCCTTCTCAATGATGAGGTCATGGGGCTGGAAGGTTTGACAGTCATCTTCGCGAGTTGCTGGAATGCCTCCTGTAAAATAGTACATTCTGCAGCCACAGTGCCTGAAGTGTGAACATTAAGTCCAGTTGCATGGGTGCCAATCCAGCAAACTGCTTTGTCCTCATTGGAGTCAAGCACTTTTTCCATACAGAAAGTAGTGCAAATCTAGAACTCTCTTCCCCAAATGGCTGTGGATGCTGGATCAATTGAAATTTACTAGACCGAGGTTGAAAGATTCTTGTTAGATGAGGCAGATAAATGGATTTGAGGTACAGATCAGCCATGATCAGGACAAGTTCGAGGGGCTGCATAGTGTACTTCTGTTGCAATGTTCCATCATAATCCTGATTGAGCCTTATAGATGAAAGAGGAACTTTTAGGTTTCAGGAGGTAGCAGTATCCATCCTCTGCCCTACTTCTGCAGCCAAGCTTCTGACCAATGGTGACCCCCAAGATATGGATTGTTGGGTACTTAGCAATAGTTGTGTCATTAAAGTCTGAGACACAGAGAGACTTTTTCTCATTTGAGATGATCAATGCTGGCACTTACATGGTTCAAACATTACCCATCATTTTGTCAGCCCAAGCCTGGATATTGCCCAGATCCTACTGTAGGCTCGCATGGGCAGCTTCATTATTAGAGGAGTTGTGAATGGTGTTGCACACTGGAATAATCACCCAACTGCCCCACTCCTGACCTCACACAGTGAAACGAAGATCATTAATGAAGCCCCGACGATGGTTGGACTGAGGAACTCCTGGAGCAATCTTCTGGGGCTGCAATGATTAGCATCTTCCTGCATGTTAGATCAGACACAGCCACTGGAAGATTTTCTATTTGGCCCCATTGATCAAGTTTTGCTGGGATTCCTTGGTGGATTGCCCCCAGATGCTAAGCATAGCTCTTATGACCACATCTGGATCAAAGCTGCATAAGAATACTTTGGGCCACTACCACCTGGGCTCGCTCTCCTCACCTTGCAACCAATTTCCTCCCCTACCCCCTCCTCCAGACCTGCCTGCCACCAGAGCTGTGGGAATTCCTCCAGCAGAATACCTTGTCCTTCTCTGCTGGCCCAAAGGTTGGGCAGCCTACGTGTTCCACCAGACAGCCGCCCAAACATCAAAATCTACCCGACAGTTTAATTTAAGCAATGTCATTGGAGAGCAATCAGTTATTCAAAAAGGTGCGAGTGTCACTCGAGGCAGCAAATTGATTTGCTGTGAATCTGGCTTCCTAGCTGGCTCACTGATACCTACCATGTGTCCCTTTCCAGCAAAGTTAATGGCCTCTCACCAACCAACCTGTGGAGTGAGCACTTGGTGTTGTCATGGATTAAATCACAAAAAGGCTTCAAAATGACAACTTCCTCCCCATCTCCACCTCATTCGATGCTTACCGAAGACCCAAGTCTTCCAAAAGCCATTGCTGAGCCAACCAGCTCATAGTAAACTGCTCAAAGGATTTCATTCATGTTTAAAGAAATAGAAAGATTTCATTGTATTGTGAAGCCTTTTAGAAAACATGCCTATTTAAATTTTAACCATAGAATTACATAATTTATTTAACTTAGTTACATTTTATCCACCATCTCATCCCCTCTTAGTTCAAGGTGCACGGGGGAAGACCTCAACAGACATTTGTTTTTGGCAAAGAAAGATATAATTTTATTTAACAGCAGCATGATGGAGAGTCAGTGAATGTCTTGAATGTAAAACAAAAGAACGAATGCACGCAAGTACCCAAACTAGGATTTTTTTTCTGCAAACAATACCACAGAAAATCAACTAATATAAAGTCTTGATTAGTTTTATTTAAAGCACAGTGGAAATCCAGGGAATGGCACAAAATATTAATGTTGCAACGTAAAAAGTGACTAAATAAAGGATTTATGCTCACAAATCCTCAAACAATGAGCTCCCAATCACTGATGCATACCTCTTAGTAGCTTCTTTTGACAAAGGTCCCGCACAAGAGATTGGAGTGCAATGTACTGACGTGGATAGAGAACTGGTTGGCAGACAGGAAGCAGAGAGTTGGGATAAACAGGTCGTTTTCAGAATGGCAGGCAATGACTAGCGGAGTGCCGCAGGGCTCAGTGCTGGGACCCCAGCTCTTTACAATATACATCAACGATTTAGATGAAGGAATTGAGTGTAATATCTCCAAGTTTGCAGATGACACTAAACTGGGTGGCGGTGTGAGCTGTGAGGAGGACACTAAGCAGCTACAGGGTGACTTGGACAGGTTAGGTGAGTGGGCAAATGCATGGCAGATGCAGTATAATGTGGATAAATGTGAGGTTATCCATTTTGGGGGCAAAAACACAAAGGCAGAATATTATCTGAATGGCAGCAGATCAGGAAAAGGGAAGGTGCAACAAGACCTGGGTGTCATGGTTCATCAGTCATTGAAAGTTGACATGCAGGTACAGCAGGCGGTGAAGGCAGCAAATGGTATGTTGGCCTTCATAGCTAGAGGATTTGAGTATAGGAGCAGGGAGGTCTTACCGCAGTTGTACAGGGCCTTGGTGAGGCCTCACCTGGAATATGGTGTTCAATTTTGATCTCCCGATCTGAGGAAGGACGTTCTTGCTATTGAGGGAGTGCAGCGAAGGTTCACCAGACTGATTCCCGGGATGGCTGGACTGACATACGAGGGGAGACTGGATTGACTGGGCCTGTATTCACTGGAGTTTAGAAGGATGAGAGGGGATCTCATAGAAACGTATAAGATTCTGACGGGACTGGACAGGTTAGATGCAGGAAGAATGTTCCCAATGTTGGGGAAGTCCAGAACCAGGGAACATAGTCTTAGGATAAGGAGTAGGCCATTTAGGACTGAGATGAGGAGAAACTTCTTCACTCAGAGTTGTTAACCTGTGGAATTCCCTGCCGCAGAGAGTTGTTGATGCCAGTTCATTGGATATATTCAAGAGGGAGTTAGATATGGCCCTCACGGCTAAAGATATCAAGGGGTATGGAGAGAAAGCAGGAAAGGGGTACTGAGGGAATGATCAGTCATGATCTTATTGAATGGTGGTGCATGCTCAAAGGGCCGAATAGCCTACTCCTGCACCTATTTTCTATGTTTAAGAGCCTGGGAGCGGGAAACAGGTTTGGCCCTAGTCAAGGAATGATTTTTGGCATAGAGGAGATGACGGGAAAAAAAAATGAATTCTGTTTTATACACAACAGATTTTAAAAATGGAACAGTCAGCCATATTATTACTTGCTATGTGGAGTAAAATGACATCTTGATAACAATTTGCAAAAACACTCCAACCATTGCTGTGTATGTCTGGAAGGCAAACAGTTTTTACATCTATATAATGAGATGCATGGTTATTTCAAAGCCCTCAGTTCACCATTTAGAATATTACACATCATGTGGAATTTCACTTCCACCATATTTTCCAAGTTATTTACTGCCTTTTGTCTTTCAACAAAAAATAGCCAAAGTTATCAAACATAAAATGGTTTTCAAGTACTGACTACAACATCTATCGTGCTATTTACTGGTTCTTGTTACAGGGAAACAGAAGTAGTATTTCACAAAATTTATTTTGAGTTAGAGAATCTGGAGAAGAAAAGAGAACTCACATTTCTGCACAGAGTACGTGAAAGTCTAAGGTTATAGCCAAGAGCTTTTCATTTACTTCTCTTCCAGTTAATATCTGTCCTTAGCAATAAAACCGAGAGGTAAAGCACTTGTCAGTGGTATAGCTCTGGAGGAATGCAGCAACAGCTGATATTTTACTCCCCACAGATCTTTGTGACATTAACTTTTGCGATGTCACAGGAGCTGCCTTATGACATTCACAAAGCAGCTTAACTACAAAATCAGTGATGCAAAAAAAAAAAAATCTTATTTTTTGGCCAATGCAGTGACGAGGTATGTTGGAGCACTAACATTAGCATGGAGGGCTTGTAGCTCTTTCTATGCTAGGTTCAGATATTATTGTGGAGAGGCATCAGAAAGAACTTGGGCATTGCACTGTAAAAGGAGATAGATGTGTGTGGTTATATGTGTGAATGGGTGGTGGAGGAAAAGCAAAGGAAGTCACAAATGATCCACTGTTGCACGCTCTTGTTAGTCAGCTAACAATTGCCAATTCAGTGGACAACATTTTGTAAAATTTCTGCGACCCAAAAGAGGAAAATTTAAGCTATAAATAATCAAGTCTACAGTAACTTGGGTGATACAACGGTCTTTTAACCTTAGAATGCGGGTTCAGCAGCCCCGATTCTAAATTGAAAATGAATCCGATTTCAAGTAGTTCCCAATGGACAACCAATGCCGTCCATAAGTTGGCACTAATTGAAAATCTCATTCCCTCTAGTTGTGTGGTGAGAGAAATGGAAACTGGCAAAGTAGCAGGTATTATTCAAACATTAGACGGCATAAAAAGCTGCCTTAGATCTATCTTGCATTATATGTGGCCCAGCACTGGATGCAAAAGTGGATATCGTCTATTTCCCTATACCAAAGATGCTTTAATAGGGATAACATTTCCTTCTGGCATGTTAAAAAAATTACATTTGTCCATTACACAGCTCTATTGTAGCTTTTCTTCCTAAAGAGCAGATTATTACCTTTATTCACTTAATAAAGGATCAACAGTTCTTACCCTCTGGAAGGGAAGGTGGAGAAAAGGAAGAAAAATCTATTTTTCAATTTTTCCTGTTCTGACAATTGTTCCTAACAATAGAATGCTGTTTCACATCAGAACAATTATCCCCATTCTAGAACAGATGTCCACAGAAGAATCTGTTTCAGAATTAATTATGTAGCACTGCAGATCGTTTTAAAATACTATTAAATAACAAGGAATCAGAATTTGGGCATTGCAGCGAGCTTCCTTCTCAAAAATTGTCAGCCATCTCAAATGCAACAAATAAATTTAGTGATGTTATTGCCACTGATCAGCATGAAGAATGGTTACATTCTCAACTCCAGCACCTAGTACACTATTAGTAAAAACAGAGCACTTCAAACCAAACAATTATAATCTATGTTTCCTCATTCTCCAAATCTACTAAAAAGCTTGCACATCTTTTCAAACGTTGTACCCAAAACATTCTGTACTTAACAGATTTTGATGGACCTGCTGTGTATTTCAAGAATGTTCTGTTTTTGTTTCATTATTCTTAACAGGGCAGGATGCACGTGGACTTGAAGATACTTAACTTGTTGATCAAATCGCAATTTTGCCAAGGAACTGCAAATAATCCAATCATCTATAAACGCATGTTTTTCACTGGAATGATTATAAGTGAACATATCAAGGATCCCATTATTTGCTGAACAGGGAAGTCCAAGCATCAACCAAACATTCCTTCCCTCCATCTTCAATTAAAGTTAAAGCTAATAGACGATAATAGTTTGTAATGGTTGATGGGTGTTTTTGTGACAGGAAGGCCGTTTCTAGTGAGGTTCCGCAATGTTCAGTGCTGAGTCCCTTGCTTTTTGTGGTATATATCAATGATTTAGACTTGAACGTAGGGGGCATGATTAAGAAGTTTGCAGATGATACTAAAATTGGCTGTGTGGTTGATAATGAAGAAGAATGCTGTAGACTGCGGCAAGATAGCAATGAACTGGTCAGTGGATAGAACAGTGGCAAATGGAATTCAATTCGGAGAAGTGTGAGGTATTGCATTTGGGAAGGGTTAACAAGGCAAGGGAATACACATTAAATGGTAGAACATGAGAACATAAGAATTAGGAACAGGAGTAGGCCATCTAGCCCCTCGAGCCTGCTCCGCCATTCAATAAGATTATGGCTGATCTGGCCGTGAACTCAGCTCCACTTACCCGCCCTCTCCCCATAACCCTTAATTCCCTTATTGGTTAAAAATCTATCAATCTGTGATTTGAATACATTCAATGAGCTAGCCTCAACTGCTTCCTTGGGCAGAGAATTCCACAGATTCACAACCCTCTGGGAGAAGAAATTCCTTCTCAACTCGGTTTTATATTGGCTCCCCCCATATTTTGAGGCTGTGCCCCCTAGTTCTAGTCTCCCCGACCAGTGGAAACAACCTCTCTGCCTCTATCTTGTCTATCCCTTTCATTATTTTAAATGTTTCTATAAGATCACCCCTCATCCTTCTGAACTCCAACGAGTAAAGACCCAGTCTACTCAATCTATCATCACAAGTTAACCCCCTCATCTCCGGAATCAGCCTAATGAATCGTCTCTGTACCCCCTCCAAGGCTAGTATATCCTTCCTTAAGTAAGGTGACCAAAACGGCACGCAGTACACCAGGTGCAGCCTCACCAATACCCTGTACAGTTGTAGCAGGACCTCCCTGCTTTTGTACTCCATCCCTCTCGCAATGAAGGCCAACATTCCATTCGCCTTCCTAATTACCTGCTGCACCTGCAAACTAACTTTTTGGGATTCACGCACAAGGACCCCCAGGTCCCTTTGCACTGCAGCATGTTGTAATTTCTCCCATTCAAATAATATTCCCTTTTACTGTTTTTTTTCCCCCCAAGGTGGAAGACCTCACATTTTCTGACATTGTATTCCATCTGCCAAACCTTAGCCCATTCGCTTAACCTATCCAAATCTCTTTGCAGCCTCTGTGTCCTCTACACAACCCGCTTTCCCACTAATCTTTGTGTCATCTGCAAATTTTGTTACACTACACTCTGTCCCCTCTTCCAGGTCATTTATGTATATTGTAAACAGTTGTGGTCCCAGCACCGATCCCTGTGGCACACCACTAACCACCGATTTCCAACCCGAGAAGGATCCATTTATCCCGACTCTCTGCTCTCTGTTAGCCAGCCAATTCTCGATCCATGCTAATACATTTCCTCTGACTCCGTGTACCTTTATCTTCTGCAGTAACCTTTTGTGTGGCACCTTATCGAATGCCTTTTGGAAATCGAGGGCCCAAGTTTCGAGCCGCGCCTAGAACGGCGCAGTCCCGACCTGGATGCCCGTTTTTCGCGCCACAAAGTGCGCCTAAAAAAAACTTCCACATTCTCCAGCTCCCTGCAGGTCGTTTGCAGCTCGGCGCAGCGCAGCAGGAGCTGTAGGGGGCGGAGCCAGGTCCCTGCGCTGAAAACAGTGCCGGGACCTCTGCACATGCGCGCTACAGTGGGCGCGCATGTGCAGTAGCTCCAGGCGCCCAAAACTGTGTGGGAGGGGCCGAAGCACGCAGCCCCTAGCCCTGGCTGAATGGCCTCACTGGGGCTGCGTGGATAAGGCTCCTCCCACAGCCAGCTCCTGCTTCCTCCCGACCCGACTCGACTCCCGCTTCCTGTCCCCCACGCTCCGGACCCGCCCCTGGACCGGACCCGAAACCCCCCCCCCCCGGCTCCTGGACCGGACCCGACCCGACTCCCGCTTCCCCCACACTCCTGGACCCGACCCGCCCTGCCGGACTGGACCCGACCCAACTTCCACTTCCCCCTCCCCCAATCGGACCGGACCCGACTCCGATTCCGCCCCCGCCCTTCCCCGACTGGACCTGACCTCCCTCTCCCTCTCCCTCTCCCCGACCCGAACCGACCTCCCTCCCTCCCACCACACCCCCGACCCGTGCTCCCCCCGACCCGACCCAACGCCATCTACCTGTAAATCTGGTGCTGGGGACAGGCCCTGCCCGAAGTCTCGGGCCCGGCCCGTTCAGCCTCCTTCCCCCTTCCCCTTCCCCGCACCCCCCCCCCCCATCTCCTTTTCTCTCCCTCCCTCTACCCCCATCTCCTTTTCTCCCCCCCTCCCTCCCTCTACCCCCACTGTCAGAAACACAGACACTGACAGACAATGAGAGACACACACAGTCAGACAGAGATAGAGACACTGACAGAGACACACTGGGGGGGGCATCCCAGCACGCTGTTGGAGGGCTCCCGGTGCTGCAGTCGGTAAGTAGAAAATGTTTTATTTATTGATTTTAAAAAATTAATTATTTCTTATTAATTTTTTGATTGATTTATTGATGTTTTTATCATTTATTATTGATGATGGCTCTTTATTTGTAAAACTGAAGTGTTTAATGTTTGTAAACTTCCCTTTAAACACCACCCCCCCCCCCCCATTCCCAACGCCTGATTTGTAACCTACGCCTGATTTTCTAAAGTGTAGACAAGGTTTTTTCGAGCGTACAAAAATCTTCACTTACTCCATTCTAAGTTAGTTTGGAGTAAGTTTTCACTGACGAAACTTTAAAAACAGGCGTAAGTGGCCGGACACACCCCCTTTTGAAAAAAAAATTCTGTTCCAAAGTGAAACTGTTCTAACTGACTAGAACTGGAGCAAACGAAATGGCGAGAATTCCGATTTCTAAGATACTCCGTTCTACACCAGTTGCTCCTAAAAATCAGGAGCAAAATCATGTCGAAACTTGGGGCCCTAAATACACCACATCCATCGGTTCACCTCTATCCACCATGCTCGTTATATCCTCAAAGAATTCCAGTAAATTAGTTAAACATGATTTCCCCTTCATTAATCCATGTTGCGTCTGCTTGATTACACTATTCCTATCTGGATGTCCCGCTATTTCTTCCTTAATGATAGCTTCAAGCAGTTTCCCCACTACAGATGTTAAACTAACCGGCCTATAGTTACCTGCCTTTTGTCTGCCCCCTTTTTTTTTTTTAAAAACAGAGGCGTTACATTAGCTGCTTTCCAATCTGCCGGTACCTCCCCAGAGTCAAGAGAATTTTGGTAGATTATAACAAATGCATCTGCTATAACTTCCGCCATTTCTTTTAATACCCTGGGATGCATTTCATCAGGACCAGGGGACTTGTCTATCTCGAGTCCCATTAGCCTGTCCAGCACTACCCCCCTAGTGATAGTCTCAAGGTCCTCCCTTCCCACATTCCCGTGACCAGCAATTTTTGGCATGGTTTTTGTGTCTTCCACTGTGAAGACCGAAGCAAAATAATTGTTTAAGGTCTCAGCCATTTCCACATTTCCCATTATTAAATCTCCCTTCTCATCTTCTAAGGGACCAACATTTACTTTAGTCACTCTTTTCCGTTTTATATATCGGTAAAAGCTTTTACTATCTGTTTTTATGTTTTGCGCAAGTTTACTTTCGTAATCTATCTTTCCTTTCTTTATTGCTTTCTTAGTCATTCTTTGCTGTTGTTTAAAATTTTCCCAATCTTCTAGTTTCCCACTAACCTTGGCCACCTTATACACATTGGTTTTTAATTTGATACTCTCCTTTATTTCCTTGGTTATCCCTTCTCTTACCGCCCTTCTTTTTCACTGGAATATATTTTTGTTGAGCACTATGAAAGAGCTCCTTAAAAGTCCTCCACTGTTCCTCAATTGTGCCACCGTTTAGTCTGTGTGCCCAGTCTACTTTAGCCAACTCTGCCCTCATCCCACTGTAGTCCCCTTTGTTTAAGCATAGTACGCTCGTTTGAGACACTACTTCCTCACCCTCAATCTGTATTACAAATTCAACCATACTGTGATCACTCATTCCGAGAGGATCTTTTACTAGGAGATCGTTTATTATTCCTGACTCATTACACAGGACCAGATCTAAGATAGCTTGCTCCCTTGTAGGTTTTGTAACATACTGTTCTAAAGAAACAATTCCGTATGCATTCTATGAATTCCTCCTCCAGGCTACCCCGTGCGATTTGTTTTGACCAATCGATATGTAGGTTAAAATCCCCCATGATTACTGCCGTTCCTTTTTCACATGCGTCCATTATTCCCTTGATTATTGTCCGCCCCACTGTGAAGTTAATATTTGGGGGCCTATAAACTACACCCACCAGTGACTTTTTCCCCTTACTATCTCTAATCTCCACCCACAATGATTCAACATTTTGTTCATTAGAGCCAATACTGTTCAGTAGGATACTGAGAAATATATAGAGAAACAAAGGGACCTTGGAGTGCATGTCCACAGATCCCTGAAGGTAATAGGCCAGGTTGATAAGGTGATCAAGGCGGCATATGGAACACATGCCTTTATTAGCCAAGGCATAGAATACAAGAGCAGGGAGGTTATGCTTGAACGGAATAAAACATTAGTTAGGCCACAGCTAGAGTACTGCGTACAGTTCTGGTCACCACATTACAGGAAAGATGTGATGCACTAGACGGTACGGAGGAGATTTACGAGGATGTTGCCTGGACTGGAGAATTTTAGCTATGAGGAAAGATTGGATAGGCTGGGTTTGTTTTCTTTGGAATCAGAGGAGGCCAAGGAGAGACCTTATTGAGGTGTATAAAATTGAGAGGCCTAGATAGAGTGGATAGGACCCATTTCCCTTAGCAGAGGGGATCACGAACCAGGGGCCATAGTTTTAAAGTAATTGGTAGGAGGTTCAGAGGGAATTTGAGGGGAAATTTCTTCACCTAGAGGATGGTGGGGGTCTGGAACTTGTTGCCTGAAAGGGTGGTAGAGGGAGAAACCCTCACCATGTTTAAAAAGTACTTGGATGTGCACTTGAAGTGCTGTAAGTAGAAGTATCTTCTAGTTAAATCTCTTACAGCCATTCCTAGCTGGCACTTATACCATATGGGATCATTCTGGTTCCAAATCAGACTTGAGAGCTAGTGCAGATAATGAGCAAAGTAACTCCTTTGTGTAAACACACACATTTCTTGACCTCTTCTCTTTAAGATGCAGAATAATTTTGGAGTATGGTTCCACAAGTGCTCGCAGTACCTATGGCATCTTGCCCAAATGGCAATCCTTTTGTGAGAGTCTGTACAGTGTGTGGTGGCAAGTTATGGAACAAAAGGACATTGTTTCAGAGCTCGATCCTGTCCTTGCCTGACATCCACATTCATGCGCTTTTCAGCAGGAGTCACAGAAAGTATTAAGATACAGGAAACCTAGGAGATTCGCCCTCTCCCTTACTTAGCCTTGGAGGGTGCAGAGGAGATTTATCAGAATGATACCAGTGATGTTCAATTATGTGGAGAGACTTGATAATCTAGGATTGGTATCTTTAAAGCAGAGAAGGTGAAGGGGAGATTTAATTTGAGGCATTCAAAATTATGAAGATTTTTGTAGAGTAAATAGGGAACTCACTGCCTGAAAGGGTAGTAGAGGTAAAAAGCCTCACCACAATTAAAAAATACTTGGATGCGCACTTGAAGTGCCGTAATCTACAGAGCTACGAACCAAGAGCTGGAAGGTGAGATTAGACTAGATAGCTCTTGGTCGGCCGGCACAGACACGATGGGCCAAAATGGCCTCCTTCCGTGCTGTAAATTTCTATGGTTCTATGAAATTGTTTCTACTGGAAGGAGAATTGGTAACCAGAGGACACAAACTTAAAGATAATTGACAAAGGAACCAGAGGGTAGATGAGGTGAGAAGATTTTGATCTGAAATGCACTGCATGAGTCAAAGCAAATTCAATAGTAACTTTCAAAAGAGAATTGGATAAATACTCGAAAATGAAAAATGTAGAGTTATGGAGAAGGAGCAGAGGAGTCTGACTTAGGTGAATAGGTCTTTCAAAAGAGTTGGCACAGATATGATAGGTTAAATGGTCTCCTTCTATACTGTATGAAATTAGCCCAGGGACAGCTAACTGAGGGTAGCTAACACAGCACAGATTGAAGACTAAAACTGGGAGTTTCCTATCCTCTATGGCTCCATTTACCACAAAGGCATCAAATCTCATTTAAATTTATTTCCCCTTTTTTTCCAAAAATGGAGAAACTGAAAGCTAAGGGCCAAAATTCATAGTGGAAGACACAAGCAAGGTTGAAACAAATAAAACAGCAGATGAGATGAATAAATTGTACCAAACTGGAGTTTTAAAAACCTGAAGAGGTAGGAGAGACTCAACAAGATAAAGAAAGAGCCACTTTGGTCCTGGAAAAGAGTATGAATAAGAGTGCATGGAGTTTGTACTTAAACACCATTGGCAAAATAGCATGTAGGATAGTGTATTTGAAACATTGAAAACAACAAGTAAAGTTCAGTGGAGCAATTGACCACAATTGGCCTTTAACAAAAGAAAATGCACACTTAATCTTGAAATTCACAGAATATGCACTGCTTTTTTTGTCTTAAATACAGGTATCAATTTATGGAGTTCCTTGTGGAGCCAGTCCCTGAGGCAGTTAATCTCAAATCATGTTAACAGAGCAGCTCCATGCCATGAGGGGAGAACCAAAATGGTGGATGCCTCATGCAATGTTTGTTATGTATTTTTTTCTTCTTCTACAATCAATCATCAAGGTGAAAAATGTCAGCACTCAAAAATGAAACATTTCCCCTTTTGAGCACTTGGCATCAAACGTTCCTAGTTAAGACACAGTTATTAAAATTCAAGAGTATAATTTCTGCTACTCATCTCCAATGTGCCTCACTGCCAATCTCAGAGTAACACCCAAACTCCAGCAGCGTGACATTTTCCACTTTCTATACTATCTATCCTTGTGTCCTTGGAATGATATTGTCCATTTCTGGATGAATTAGGGGCAGTTTGATGGTGTAAGCATTTGTGGACTAAATGCCAAAATTAATTTCATATAGAACCCTTAGAGAGCAGAGAGGAGATTTTCAACTAGTCAATCTATGATGGATTTGAATACTTTATTTATCATAAACAAACACCTATATTAGTATAGAATATTGAAGAGTGATCTGATCAAGGTGTTTAAAATATTAAAAGATTTTGATAAGGTAGATAACAAATCTAGAGCCTCCTAGATGTCAAGGGGTATACACGGTAGGATTTAAAAAAAATGGAGGCTTATGACAGATACAGAGGGCTCAATACTGCAGAAACCTGAGAGGAGGAGAGAATGTGCAGTGGTGAAATTAGAAAGGAAATTAGGAAAACAAAATGAGAGCATAAAAAAATGTTGGCAAGTAAAATCAAGGAAAACCCAAAAATGTTTTATAAATGCATTAGGAGCAAGAGGAAAACTAAAGAGTGTGGGGCTATTAGAGATCTTTAAAATAATGTGTGGGGAGGTGGAAGAAATGGTTATGGTTCTTAACGAATACTTTGTGTCTGTTTTAACAAAAGAAAGAGAGAGGTGATGCAGACATTGCAATCAGGGAGGAGGAGTGTGAAATATTAGATGGAATAAACAGTGAGAAAAGTAGTATTAAGGGCTTTTGCAGCTTTGAAAGTGGATAAATCCCCAGGCTCAGATGAAATGCATCCCAGGCTTTTAAGAGAAACAAAAGAGGAAACCACAGAAGCTCTGACCATCATTTTCCAATCCTCTCTGGCTACAAGTGTGGTGCCAGAGGACTACTAACATTGTACCTTTGTTTAAAAAGGGAAAAAGGGATCGACCGAATAATTACAGGCCAGTCAGCCTAACCTCGGAGATGGGAAATCTATTGTAGAAAATTCTGAGGGATAGGATAAGTCTTCATTTAGAAAGACAGTCAGCATGGATTTGTTAAGGGAAGGTCGTATCTGACTAACTTGATTGAATTTTGAGGTGGTAACAAGGAGGGTCAATGAGGATAGTGCATTTGAGGTCATGCATATGGATTTTAGCAAGGCTAAATAAGGTCCCACATGGCAGACTGGTCACAAAAGTAAAAGCCCATGGGATCCAAGGCAAAGTGGCAAGTTCAATCCAAATACAAAGGCAAAATACTGCAGATGCTGGAATCTGAAATAAAAACAGAAAATGCTGGAAATCTCAGCGGGTCAGGCAGCAACTGTGGAGAGAGAAAGAGAGAGAAAGTTTCAGGTTGATGACCCTTCATCAGAACTGAGATTTCCAGCATTTTCTGTTTTTAAAGTTGGATCCAAAATTGGCTCAGAGGCAGGCAGCAAAGGGTAATGGTTGATGGGTGTTTTTGTGACTGGAACGCTGTTTCCACTGGGGTTCTGCAGAGCTCAGTGTTAATCATTGAAATATCACAAAAAGCAAGGTCCCTTGCTTTTTGTGATATTTCAATGATTTAGACTTGAATAAGAACATTGCACAAGAATTAGGAGCAGGAGTAAGCCATTCGTCCCCTTGAGCCTGCTCGTCCTCGAGCCATTCAATGAGATCATGGCTGATCTTCTACCTCAATACCACTTTCCTGCACTATCCCCATATCCCTTGATACCCTCAATATCCAAAAATCTATTGATCTCCGTCTTGAATATACTCAAGACTGAGCCTCCACACCCCTCTGTAATAGAGAATTCCAAACATTCACCATCCTCCGAGTGAAGAAGTTTCTCTTCATCCCAGTCCTAAATGGCTGCCCACTCATTCTGAGTGTAGGGGGTTTGATGAGTAAGAAGTTTGCAGATGATAAAAAAAAATTGGCTGTGTGGTTGATAATGAAGAAGAAAGCTGTAGCCTACAGGAAGATATCAATTAACTGGTCAGGTGGGCAGAACAGTGGCAAATGAAATTCAATCCAGAGAAGTGTGAGGTAATGCATTTGGGGAGGGCTAACAAGGCAAGGAAATACACATTAAATGGTACGACACAGAAGTGTAGAGGAACAAAGGGACCTGTGGCGTGCATGTCCACAGATGCCTGAAGGTAGCATACCAGGTAGATATGGTGGCTAAAGCAGCACACAGAATACTTGTATTCTATGCCTCAGCTAATAAAGGCAAGGGAAGGGAGGTTATGCTTGAACAGTATAAAAACACTAGTTAGGCCACAGCTGGAGAACTGCATGCAGTTCTGGTCACCACATTACAAACCACACCTTGAGTATTGTGTGCAGTTTTGGTCTCCTAATCTGAGGAAGGACATTCTTGCTATTAAAGGAAGTGCAGCGAAGGTTCACCAGACTGATTCCCGGGATGGCAGGACTGACATATGAAGAAAGACTGGGTTGACTAGGCTTATATTCACTGGAATTTAGATGAAAGAGAGAGGATCTCATAGAAGCATATAAAATTGACAGATTGGACAGGTTAGATGCAGGAAGAATGTTCCCGATGTCTGGGAAATCCAGAACCAGGGGTCACAGTCCAAGGATAAGGTAAGGATAGGACCGAGATAAGGAGAAACTTTTTCACCCAGAGAATTGTGAACCTGTGGAATTCTCTACCGCAGAAAGTTGTTGAGTCCAGTCGTTGGATATATTCAAAAGGGAGTTAGATGTGGCCCTTACGGCTAAAGAGATCAGGGGGTATGGAGAGAAGACAGGAGTGGGGTACTGAAGTTGCATGATCAGCCATGATCATATTGAATGGTGGTGCAGGCTCAAAGGGCCGAATGGCCTGCTCCTGCACCTATTTTTTATGTTTCTATGAAAGATGTGATTGTACTGGAGAGGGTAGAGAGGAGATTTACGAGGATGTTGCCTGGACTGATTAATTTTAGCTATGAGGAAAGATTGGATAGGCTGGTTTTGTTTTCTTTGGAACAAATGAGGCTGAGGGGAGACCTTATTGAGGTGTATAAAATTATGAAAGGCCTAGATAGAGTGGATAGAAAGGATCTATTTCCCTAAGCAGAGGGGTCAACAACCAGGAGGCATAGATTTAAAGTAATTGGTGGGAGTTTAGTGGGGATTTGAGGGGAATCTGTTTCACCCAGAGGGTGGTGGGGGTATGGAACTCATTGCCTGAAAGGGTGGTAGAGACAGAAACCCTTACCACTTTTAAAAAGTACTTGGATGTGCACATGAAGTGCCGTAACCTATAAGGCTACGGACCAAGAGCTGGAAAGTGGGATTAGGCTGGATAGCTCTTTGGTCGGCCAGCAGAAACAAGATGGGCCAAAATGGCCTCCTTCGGTGCTGTAAATTTCTATGATTCTGTATGGAGAAACTATTTCCTTTCGTGGGTGAGATCAAGAACAAATGGGTGTAATCTTAAAATTAGATCTAGGCCATTTAGGAGCAAAATCAGGAACCATGTTTTCCACACAAAGGATATTAGAAATCTGGAACTCTCTCCCCAAATGGCTGTGAATGCTAGGGCAATTGGAACATTCAAAACAGAGATAGATAGGTTGTTATGCAATGGTAGCAAAGGATATGGAGTAAATGGAGTTAGGGGGCAGATCATCCATGATCTAATTGAATGGAGGAGCGGGTTCGAGAGGTTTAAAGTCCTACTCCTGTACCCAATAATCCAGGTACGCTAACCCAATCCTTATAATTTTTATTACACTTTGTATTGAACATTTTCACCTTTCTCCTTTAAAGTACAAAAGCAGAAGCAATATAGTGAATCATGCTAAATTCAATTTTAGAATGGAAGTTGTAATGTAAACTTCTCAAACTAGATGGATAATAAATAAATGCTTACCCCTCCAGTTGAGTTACATACTGTTACAAGATTCTATACATAAATGGATTCACAGTATGAAATGGAGTCCACCATTTCATCTGTGTTGCTTGTCTCTATTTGATGAAGGATATATAGAGAGGTGTTGACTGAAGTTACTCCTGTGCATCTACATGCTCGCGGAATCCATGGCCAGAGGTCTATGTACTGCAGTGGTTCCCAACATGCTTCTTTTCAGGTGGGTGGAAAGAGCCAGAAATATGCTTCATGATTGTACCATGTTATAGGTGAATGGGAGACATCCTTATTTGCTGCAGCAGGCTGAAAGAGCAGCCGTTTTGTTTTGGATAGTTCCAATCCAAATCTGAATTTATTCTTGAATATAAAAGGAACACAGATGTTGACAACCATAAACATCCAATGAGAATTATGATTATGTAACCCTTGGGCAACAGAGATTCAAGTGCTTTGTACCCATATTGACAAAATTAAATATTTCTGGTATTTGTTACTCCCATCATTTAGTCTATATAATGAAATTGCTGAACATTGTTCTTGGTAATTTTAGAAACAAGTATTCTTTCTATTCCTTCTGCACTCTCCAGAGATTCAAAAACTGGTCAGACATGCTAAGTTGCTCTGCTACATTGCTGGATAAGTATATTTTGAGACCTATAGAAGTCTCTAGCCACATTGATCATACAGAAATAATGTGACTACTGCTCATTTGCAAGTGTCTTCTTCTTAGGCGGTCCCTCGTATAGAGGATGACTTGCTTCCACACCAAAAAGGGATGAGTTCACAGGTGTTTCAATAAAGGACCTAGTATTCCAGGTCCCAAACTACATCCTGAAGGGTGGAAGATGCCGGTGCGTGGATTTTTTTTAAACATGTGGTGGCCGTTGCACACCAGCCACCACACAGGCTTTGTTAATCTAGTGGCAAGGATTAACCAAGATGATTGGAGACCAGCTCTGCTGCACAGACCTAGTGCGCAAACATATCGCACTAGTGGGCTGGCCCGTGCTGTCCTCGCCTCTCCTGGGCCCCGATCACGTCGCTCCACGATCACTCGCCGCTCCTTCGCCCCAACCTCGCCACTCCTCTGCTGCTTGCTGCCTCTTCTGCTGTACCTGCCCACGCATGTGTGGGATAACAATGGCCACACAGTCATCTTGCATGATCCTGTACTAATGTTGGCATAGGATCTTTCCAGAACACATAGCCCTATTTTCACATGTGGAAAGGTTTCAACAATGTAGTTTTTTTTCGTGAAATAGATCTACTATCTAATTCAGATTTAACTCCATCTCAAGGTCTCCACTTTTAACACCAAGATGCATTCTTATCCCTATGTAATCATTGTATAAACTACATACCCATTTCATACAAAAGCAGATTAATCAACTCCATGGGCGTTTGCTTTTTAAATTTTTTTTTTAAAGCACTAACTCCATGTCGTGATTAAAAAAAAAGCTATTTTTTTAATTTTCGTTGACCATTATCACCACCGTCACTTTTCATATTACACAAACTTGGAAGGAAAAAATGGCACCTGATTTCTGCAGCAATACATCTCCCCTGACTCCAGTAACGTTATATAGATTTTTTAAAATCTCAAACTCAATAGAAAAGGTTAAGATAAGTTACA
Organism: Pristiophorus japonicus; assembly: GCF_044704955.1. Classification (NCBI taxonomy): domain Eukaryota; kingdom Metazoa; phylum Chordata; class Chondrichthyes; family Pristiophoridae; genus Pristiophorus; species Pristiophorus japonicus. The sequence goes on from NC_091981.1 coordinate 249,679,476, forward strand.
AAGAATCGTGTGAAGATTTGCAAAGAGGAAGGGTGTGTAAGGCGCGGGGTGGGTAAGTGAGAGATTCATCCGAATTCTCAATAAAATGAAAGTGATCTCGTTTGATACAATTTATCAAATCTCCACCCCTTGTGAAAAGCAGCAGGAGCAGCCAGTACATTTTAAACAGGGGGCCCCACCAAGGATGAGCCAAAGATCATTTCTTTTTTTAAATGCCTCAATAATCCCAAGGCAAAAAATGGAAGGTTAGAAGCGCACAGTGGATGGCTTTCTCTCTCCCCTCAGCCTGTGACCCCCCCTCTCCTCCTCCTTTTGATCACGGTTACAATAAAACACAAACAAGAATATATTATTTGATTTTGTGCCCGCCCCCTATTTTTCTCTCTTCCACCACCCCCACCCCCCTCCTTTTTCTTTCAATTTGGTCAAATCGACATTAAATCCAAAGTCCCTCAGAAGCGCAAAACAGCGCCACCAACAACAGTCAATGCAAACAATCCGAGTGTCGTTAAACCTTCCACCGTGTGCAAACATTTTTTTTTGTAATTAAAGCCCGAATACATCCGAAAATACGCCCAACTTTTAAATGTTTCAATATCCAATTAAACCGACTAAAATTCTACACAATTTTTTTTTTTAAAGAAAAAGCGGCGGCTCTCGTCCCCCCACAGCTTTGCAGAGCTGGGCACCAATGGCGCGGAACACGGAACATGAATTTGCAAAAGAGAGAGAGAGAGAGAGAGAGAAAAGCAAGCGACCATTAGTACAGCCATAACTTAATATAAAGCCAACGGAATATGTCATCCGCCAGCCCTCTCAGACCAAGGGCAGCCAGCGATACCTCAACACTCGCAACCTCACCCACAGGATTATTGGGAAAGAGTTACAGTGTCTCCGCTGGCCAACGCAGGTTACATTTATCATTCATCGGGCTTGCAATTGAAAATGGAAAAATAAATCAATCGATGTTTAAGATATTTTCTTTTATATTAAAAAAAAAAGAACCGTGCAACGTACGCATTTTGCTTCGCAGACATGTATCTCATTTTGTCTACTACCCCTATGTGGAGAACGAAGGGGGGGGGGGAGGGGGAGGGAGAAGAGAGAGAAAAAAAAGTCCAGACTCGATCCAATAAAGTTATTTTGGAAACTGTCGATGATATTTCTCTCGTAATGTTAGTGGATGTGAAAGGTTTTTTTTTAAATGTTGGATTATTTTTTCCCCCTCTTCTGCTCTTAAAACTGCTGGCAATTATCAGTATCTTTAGCCACGATTGACGCGACAGCATGGGCGGAATCGAGCCCAAAGCAAAAGGGGGAATACACTCGTCATCTTTCCCATGCTGCTCTTAATTTACAACAAAAAATTAATGCTTTTAAGTTGTATTAAAGCAAGGTTTTAAATAGCTAGAAATCTATGCAATTTAACTAGGATAAGAATATATATAAAAGACATGTAAAAAAAAAACTCACCAATCTGTATCCAGGGAGGATGTTGGCAAGCCCTGTCCGAAACGATTATCAGAAGATATGCTCTTACTTGTGTTCCAGAAAGACCAGGCGCCGATGCAGCCAGTCTATTTTACCATAATCGAACAGCCTCCCGATCGCTGTTTGCAAACGTTTTCGCTGCCCTTCCCACCTGGCACCAGAGCTTTCTGATCAGAGGAGGAGGAGGGGGGAATCCGCCGTGTGTTATCACCAAGATTAAAACACAGCCACAGAAGACTTGGGGGTTAACAACTTTGCAATGGCTAATAGGCGCATTGTGATTGGATGGCGAGTGTCACCAATCACCTGTAGAGAGCTCATGGCTGATGAGCTCACTTTCAATGGCAGAAGTTGAGGTTTCAAACAACAATCGCCAAATAATTCAGCTTTCCTAGAGATTGTTATCGTTTCGATCGCACCGTATCTCTTTTTTTCTATCTCCTTGCGGAATGGTATTGCTTTTGTCTTAATCACTTCTCTAGCCACACCCTCCCTAGATCACTCGATTTTATGATGTAATATTCACAGGGATTTTAAAAAGTATTCTTTTTTAAAAATCATATGAGCAATTTTTTATGGTGTGCTCCACATGAGCCATGTTTTAAGCTTGTTTTTAAATGCATATTTGAACAAGAAAGCTGAGCAGAGGGAGGGTGAGCAGACAGTTTAGATTTAACTACGTTATAACGAGGATGTGTGGAATGAACTGTTCAGTGAGCAGTGGAGACAGATACTGTGGAAAATTTTAAGGGAGCATTGAATAAGGAATTCGAGGCAGTGGGCGATTGAGAAGTGCTAGTTTTTGGACTGCTCAGGTCTTATTTTACCAGTTAGGTACTTGTCTACGTTCCTATGTGCTATTTATATTTTAAATAAATAAATTGTTTAAAAGGTGGATCAGGTGATCAAATCGGGCACAGAGCTTGAGAACCTTGTTTATGGAGATGATCCTCAAAGTTCTTGCAGACAGTTGATGGATACATATTGTAGAATGAGAGTGGACCCAAATGGTTTAACAAAATAATATACAAATGTTGTTTTGATATTAATATATCCTGTACATAGGCTACCCTCCCCCCCCCCAGCTCAAGCCTCCCCGTCCCAAGGAAAAATATAGAAATCTCTCTGTAAAATATGCAAAAGCAAATTTACAGGTTTAAACATAAAATACTGGAAACCATACAACGAACAATTTGCTCAATGACAGCCATCATTAGCAAGAAACAAAATTCGCCACCTCCTCTTTCTGCCAAACTATTTTTAAACACTAGCAGATCTCCTATGGTATTGTTCAAGGCGAGTCGGAGGTTTTCTCACAACAGGGATGTTATGCCAAATAGTATTACAGTATTAGGGATGCTGATTTATCAGCATTTGGAGAAACCCTGGGACCTGGAAGTACAGGGAAGAGGGCCCAGGATACGAGGGTATATTCTCAGGATCTAGCAGTATTTTGGGGAGGGGTCTGGGGGTGGAGTGGGTCCCATGTGTCCAAGAATATTAGAAAGAGAGGTTCTTGGAAAACTGGTGTAGTTCATGGGATCTGGGATCACTAGAGAAGGGGTCTGGGAATTCGGGAGCATTAGGGAGGGTGGTACCAGGATTTGGAAGCATTGATGGTGATCCTGGGATCAATGAGAATGAGATCTCGGGGTTTGTGAACACTGAGAGAGGGTCCCAGGATCTAGAAGTGGGAGGAGTCCAGTGGTGAGGATCTTGGAGTCCATTGGACTGGAAAAGAGGCTTTGGAGTACTTAGTAGCCTAATAGGGGGCCTAAGGAAACTGCCAAAAGTTCATTTTGAACCACTAGGCCCCAAACCCACATTCCTCTCCATCAGCCTCCTCTCCTGACCTACCTGCAGTCCCTTCTGTGCCCTCAGCTACTTCTCTCCCCCATCACTTAGCTCATTGTCAACCAGATCCTCTTTGTATGCTCCTTGGATTATACCATTTAAGGGTAAATTTTCTGCTTCTTGAAAGTAATGGACTGAAAATCATGGATGAAGGGTGCACAATTTCCTCATATGCATGTGCCAGAAGGCAGAAGAGTAAAATTTACCTCTTAATGCACTGTTAGTGAATTTGCCACTTTATAAAGTATTTAATAAACAGAAATTTCCATTAAAAAAAGTTACCTTATAAAATATTCAAAAGTTAATCAGTTTTGCAATTTCTGAAGTTTTATATATAAAACATTTCCTTGAGATTCAAAAATAGTTCAGAAGAGAAAATATTTTTAATAGAGTACATATAACCAAAATAAAGAGGTGATTAACTCAACATATTCTTGATCAATAAACAATCTCTCTTTGTTTTCTAACTGCCAAAATCACAGTTTCTGCTAATCATGGATACTGTCCTCGCACGTGTTGTTTAAGCTATTTATTACAGGAAACAGCATTTCTTAATAAATGTCATCACTTGCCCGAAAGAAAGCTTTGAAACTGCAGTTTCCAATTTTTTCCAAAGTATTTTGGAAAAAGCAAATAAACTCTCAAATCCTCACAGGATGAGGGGACCTTATACATTTCAAATGATGCCGATGCACAAATTGCATGCTGGGAAATTTGCAAATTGCATACTATATCCTGCAGGAATTTCATTTCCCATTGTCCATTCGGCTCAGCAGCCTAATTATGTACCACTGGTTTCAGTACTTGCTTTGTTTTGTCATCATCATCGTATATGTATGGCAACTTCAAACAAAACCTTTGTACCATTATTAGGTTATATTTTAGTTCTAAATTGGACTTTTATTTGAATAGCTTTAATTGGCACCACATAGTCACTTCTTTGTGCTTCTTGCACAACTGCTTCACCTCAAACAATTTCTCAGTCATTGAGAAGATATGTTAGCCAGCTTGTCTTTCAGTTTCCTCCAAAGATGTATGTCATGAAGGCAAAATTCACAGGCAGGAGCACAATTGCTTTTACTTTCTACAGAAGATATACCTAGCAAATTGTAACTTGCAGTATACTGCTGTCGTTATTTCTTTCTGCACATAACTGTCAAACACCCCCAAGCATCTATTTTAATGTTTACTAGAAGATGTCTTGCTCTCTGTTTCTCTATTTTGCCACCTAAACCTACACTGTAGTGGTCATGTCAACATCACTATGTAGGCATTTTGTTTGTGGAGAGGCTTTTTTTAAAGAGGCCTTGTAATGGGGTCCCAGTTTATGGACCACATTCAGAACTCAAAGTTATTATTTTGTTTAAAATCTGTGACCATATACACAGCTATATGGTAAGCAATTTTTAACCAGTTCCCTTCTTTTATTAGATCGTACAAAAATATATTTACATGTATATTGGGTTGCATTGCCAAATGATGATGGGATCTCTTTTTATTTTATAGTTATGTCAAATTTGACTTTGTTCAAAACAATAAATGTAAGTATCGAAGGGATACATAGGAGATCAGTCACTGCTTCTCCTGTATTAAATGTTAATAAAATAATTGTTCTTGCTTCATGCTGAACTTAAATGAACCAATCTATATGTTTCTGTATATTTATGCAAGTCTTATTAGTAAAGACTTGCTACTATTACTATGTGTCAATTTGGCTCAGTTGGTAGTCTCTAGGTTAGAAGATTATGGGTTCAATCCTCATGCCAGTACTTAAGCATTCTAGGCTAAGAGTCCTCTGTATTGTATAATGAACTATTTTGAGGTAGAGTGATGAGACTCCGGCAATGCCTCGATTAAAAAATTCTCATCCTTGTTTTCAAATCCCTCCATGGCCTTGCCCCTCCCTAACATTGTAACCTCCTCCAGCCCTACAACGCTCCAAGATCTCCGCACTTCTCCAGTTCTGGCCCCTCGTGCAGCCCTGATTTTAATCGCTCCACCATTGGCGGCCAAGCCTTCAGCTGCCTGGGATCTAAGCTCTGGAACTCCCTCCCTAAACCTCTCCACGTCTCTACCTCTCTCTCCTTCTTTTAGATGCTCCTTAAAATCTAACTCTTTGACCAAGCTTTTGCTCACCTGTTCTAATATCTCTTTATGTGGCTTGGTGTCAAATTTAGTTTGATAACACTCCTGTGCAGTGCCTTGGGATATTTTACTACATTAAAGGAGCTATATAAATGCAAGTTGCTGTTGTTGTGGCTGTTATGTGGCTAAACATGATAGCCAATTTGCACACAACAGATTCCCACAGCAGCTATGAAAATAATGATGAGTTATTCTGTTTTTGAAGCTGTTGGTTGGAGAAGGATAAATGGTTCATTCTCTGGTTGGCAATCAGTAACTAGTGGGGTGCCGCAGGGATCAGTGCTGGGACCCCAACTATTTACAATCTATATTAACGACTTGGAAGAAGGGACTGAGTGTAACATAGCCAAGTTGACGATACAAAGATGGGAGGAAAAGCAATGTGTGAGGAGAACACAAAAATCTGCAAAAGGACATAAACAGGCTAAGTGAGTGGGCAAAAATTTGGCAGATGGAGTATAATGTTGGGAAGTGTGAGGCTATGCACTTTGTCAGAAAAAAAATCAAAGAGCAAGTTATTATTTAAATGGAGAAAGATTGCAAAGTGCTGCAGTACAGCGGGACATGGGGTTACTTGTGCATGAAACACAAAAGAATAGTATGCAGGTACAGCAAGTGATCAGGAAGGCCAATGGAATCTTGGCCTTAATTGCAAAGGGGATGGAGTAGAAAAGCAGGGAAGTCTTGCTTCAACTATACAGGGTATTGGTGAGGCCACACCTGAAATACTGCGTGCAGTTTTGGTTTCCATATTTACGAAAGGATAAATTGCTTTGGAGGCAGTTCAGAGGAGGTTCACTAGGTTGATTCTGGAGATGAGGGGGTTGACTTATGAGGAAAGGTTGAGTAGGTTGGGCCTCTACTCATTGGAATTCAGAAGAATGAGAGGTGATCTTATCGAAAACATATAAGATTATGAGGGGGCTTGACAAGGTGGATACAGAGAGGATGTTTCCACTGATGGGGGAGACTAGAACTAGAGGGCATGATCTGAGAATAAGGGGCCGCCCATTTAAAACTGAGATGAGAAATTTCTTCTCTCAGAGGGTTGTAAATCTGTGGAATTCGCTGCCTCAGAGAGCTGTGGAAGCTGGGACATTGAATAAATTTAAGACAGAAATAGACAGTTTCTTAAAACGATAAGGGGATAAGGGGTTATGGGGAGTGGGCAGGGAAGTGGAGCTGAGTCCATGATCATATTAGCCATGACCTTATTGAATGGTGGAGCAGGCTCGAGGGGCCGTATGGCCTACTCATGTTTTAATTTCTTATGTTCTTATGTGAGAGCCCCCAATATTTAAGCCAGACTTTCTGGCCTCTTCAGCAGGGAGGTGGGTAAGGCACCACAGATATGCTGTCAGCCTACCATTGCTATCCAAAAAATAAAAGAACTTGTATTTATATAGCACCTTTCACAATCACTGGAGTCTCCAAATTGCTTCACAGCCAATGAAGTACTTTTGAGTTGTAGCCTTATCATGGCTCTCAGAAATCTCTCTTTGAGGACCAAGGTCACGGAAACTCTTAACGTAGATTATCCTTTGCTTTATGTAGACGGCCACAATTGGTGCACCCCCGCCCCCACCCCCCCGCACCCCCCAGCAAGACTATCTGGAAACCGGAGTGCTCCAGAACCAACACCTCCGGGTCCAAATCTAATTCCAGGTCATTTGTTGGTCTCCAGTTAATTTTACAGCAGGAGTATGCCAGAATGGGTGAGAACCTTTGGGCCCCTATCTTTTCTTCTTTTATATGCTGATCAACCATATTCAAACATATTCTGTCATTACAACCTTAAAACACATCAAGCTAGAAATTACAGCTGGTCACAATAGTAAACAAATGTTTGTTGCATTAGTCTGACATTCCTTTTTTAACAGAATGTTAACCTATTTGAAATGGGTTAAAGCTTGCTCTGAACTGATTGGTGGTGACAAGCTGCAGACCCACCTTCCAACCGATCAGCTTTCAGTTCTGTCCTCTGATCAATTTGTTTGGTTCTGACAGTCCCCAATGCTGCCCACAACTGATCTGATTGGATAATAATGATAACTTCCAATTCTGGCAATAAAAGCTGATTTTTTCTTGAGAAATATTAGCAAGTTGACACATTGGTCAAAACACTGATTGTCAGGTTAACACTATGAGGGTTGAGATGTCTGAATCCTACCAAGAACAAATTATCAGCTCCTTCAATCACTGCTGTTTGCTATCTCAAAATAACTGCAACATTTGCCTACGTAACAACAATCATTGCATTTCAAAGCCATGTATTGTATGTCATAGAATGTACAGCACCAGAATGAACAGGCCATTCGGCCCAACTGGTCCATGCCGGCATTTATGCTCCACACGAGGCTCCTCCCACTCCTCTTCATCAAATCCTATCAGCATAACTTTCCATTCCTTTCTTCCTCGTGTGTTTATCTACCTTCCCCTTAAATGCATATTTTCTTTGCAGTGAGACTCTAACCTGGAACTTGCGTTCTCACCTGTTGTTGTTCCTCTGTCCAACTGACCCCACCCCCACATCGAAAACCACTGACCCCACCCCCACACCGAGACCCACTGACCCCACCCCCACACCGACACCCACTGACCCCACCCCCACTCCCACTGACCCCTCCCCCACACCAACACCCATTGACCCCTCCCCCACACTGACACCTATTGACCCACCCCCAATCCCACTGACCCCTCCCCCACACTGGCACCAACTGACCCCACCCCCACACCGAGACCCACTGACCCCACCCCCACTCCCACTGACCCCTCCCCCACACCGACACCCACTGACCCACCCCCAATCCCATTGACCCCTCCTCCACACTGACACCAACCGACCCTACCCCCACATCGAGACCCACTGACCCCACACCGACACCCACTGACCCCACACCCACACCCACACCAACTGACCCCACCCCCACACCGACACCCACTGACCCCTCCCCCACACCGACACCCACTGACCCCTCCCCCACACCGAGACCCACTGACCCCACCCCCACTCCCACTGACCCCTCCCCCACACCGACACCCACTGACCCACCCCCAATCCCACTGACCCCTCCCCCACACTGACACCAACTGACCCTACCCCCACAACGAGACCCACTGACCCCACACCGACACCCACTGACCCCACACCCACACCCACACCAACTGACCCCACCCCCGCACCGAGACCCACTGACCCCTCCCCCACACCGACACCCACTGACACCACCCCCACACCGACACCCACTGACCCCTCCCCCACACCGACACCCACTGACCCCTCCCCCACACCGACGCCCACTGACCCCACACCCACACCCACACCAACTGATCCCTCCCCCACACCGAGACCCACTGACCCTATCCCCACACCCACACCAACTGACCCCACCCCCACTCCCACTGACCCCACCCCCACTCCCACTGACCCCACTCCCACTGACCCCACTCCCACTCCCACTGACCCCACCCCCACACCGACACCCACTGACCACACCCCCACTCCCACTGACCCCACCTCCACACCCACCGCAACTGACCCCACCCCCACACCCACAGACCCCACCCCCACACCGACACCCACTGACTCTACCCCCACTCCCACTGACCTCACCTCCACACCCACAGCAACTGACCCCATCCCCACACCCACACCTACTGACCCCACACCGACACCCACTGACCCCACACCCACTGACCCCACCCCCACACTGACACCTTATTGACCCCTTTGACCACACATTCATACCGAGACCCACTGACCCAGCCTCCACACTGTGCTTTAAAATGTGATATTGAGCTATATAAATGCAAGTCTTTCCTTTTTAACTAAGTGTCCCTTTCTAAATATGATTCGATAATAAAACTGCAAACAGTCATCTCTCTCATGTGGGTATCATTGAAGAAAGTGTAATATTAACAAAAACAAATCTTACAAGTTTTAGATAACCCTTCATTTTGGAGGAAAGATTTCTGGAGTAAAGGTAATAAGTTTTGCCATTCAAGAAGGTTTCTCTGAGCTTTTTCTCTTCCCTACATTCTCACTGTATTGAAATGAAGATGCAGTGCGCAATCTCTGTCTATCAAGCTATTTCTTTCCCAGGTCGCACAGCGTGGAATTCGTTATCCTCCTTAAAACCCAAGCTTGCCATCACCATGCCATCACTTCCTGAGTTACCTCATTTATAAATACAAGTTCTTCTTTCCTGATTTACCTGATCTGCTCTTTACCTTGGTGAGGGCCTGCACTTTGGGCCTTGGTCATTATCCTAGGCATTTCACAAAAAAGAGAAATTTGGGGTGAATATTATCTGGGTAAAGCAGTGTGCATGAAAATGTGTTTTGAGAAAAAAAAGGAGTGTTGTATCAGTTTTCTTGTACTCTGAAGCCCGTACATATCTGCATTTTCCCCAAAATGCGGGGAAAGTTTTCAATATGAACCAGAAAATCTCTTTTTTTTCTTGACCTTTCAGCTGCTGTGAATTTTCTTGCACAACCTGGGGTTAAAATAATTCCCAACATTGTGGCTCAATGTGACTGTGAATAAGAAAAGACTATTTGGGCCAACCAGAGAATTCATGTGTTCCAGACAGTTCACTACGCCCCAGGCCCTAACCTGTAATTATCCACTCCCTCCTGAACCAAGAACTATGTCCTGTTCGTATCATAAATCCAAAAATTAATGTGAAGAAATTGTGAGTCCACTCCTTTTTATGACAATAGACTCAGAGCTGGGGCTTTTCACATTGAATTAGGAGCAGGAATAGGCCATACATCCTTTGAGCCTTGGAGAGGAGAGGACTAAGGGGGATATGCTGGAAACGTTCAAATTAATATAGTTCATGCATTTGAAAGATCAACTAATATTTGATTTGGTAACAAGGGGCGCAAGTATAAGCTGAAAAGGGGTATATTCAGGCAGGATATAAGAAAGCACAGCTGTTACACCACTGGAAGCCACTGGAAGTGCAGCATCTGTCCTTGCTGTGATTCCATCCCAAATCCTGGGGATGGGAGTCATCTAAATTTTAAGCATCCACGCCAGTACTGGTGCTACTCGGGCACCCACCCAGCAGGATTTCGGAGCAGTACCTTGCCACTCTGTCCAAGGTGGGGAAGGGAAGTCAGCAGTCTGGTCTAGCTGAAAACTTGCTCATGCTCTCTTGCTGGAGTAGGCACAAACATTCAAATTCCATTTAAATGGGCTGGAGGTAATGAATGACTCCTCAAGACACATTTTCCTTTCTCTACCCCAGGCAAACACACATTTGGAGGGACGCCGAAGAGCAAGGCCAGAGGCCTGGCAGATCAAAAGATTTTAGAAGGGGCAGGGGGCTAGATCCTAACCTGACTTCTTTCTTTATACACAGACTATGCCTCTATGTTTACAGGCATTGTTAGCACTGGAATATATACTGTACTATGTACAATTTAGTGCTTTCTTATACATCAATATTACTTTCTTGGACTTGAAACTGAGAAAAAAAACAATGGGTTTATTTAGACCAACATTGGATAATCCCCAGCCTCCTCATTATATTATAATCTTTAATGCTATTCTTCCACTGGGAAGAGAAGATCATTTGAACTACAGTCTTCTCTGCAACTATTTCTGATGTGCAAAGCTGAAGTTCCCTGACAAATGACAGACCTTGAACTTGATCTTGGCTCTTCGAACAAATATAAATTCTTAATGAAGAAGTTTATTTTTCACAAGTATTGACGATATTTACACCAGGGCTTAGAGTTGAGTAGTATGTCTCTGTGTACAACACCATACTTATACTTATACTTATACCAGCAATTTAATCCCAAAATACGTAGTCAGCATGGACTCAAGGTGGGACCTATCACAAGCGCTCATTGAACCAATTGCAATTTTCAACTTTTAGCTCTGCTTTATAAAGAGACAGGAAACGCTTGATGAATGTCTGATCATAAAATAAATGAATGGAGAGTGCATCTGAGTAGGTAAAAACAGGAGATGTATATAGTAAGGGAGTAGTCAGGTGACTCAGTTGGGTGACCTAATTTAGAAGTTGTAGCTGCGTGTATAAAAGGTTTGGGCTCCTGAGGGGCGGAGCCTGACTTCAGTGGCGTGTTGGCATCTTTTGCTGAGCGTTGTGAGTGAGGGAGGTGGGCTGAAGGAGTTAGGATTACTTTTTATTGTCTGTTCCTCCTGCTGCTTCTCTCTTTTCCTGCTTTCTTTGTAGATTCCTTGTAAAAATAAGGATGGCAAACCTCAGGTCCCAATGGAAAGGAGGACGACTCCATTGTGAGGTGTGCACCATGTACACCTTTAAGATCTCGTTACAGCAAAATGCTGTCAAAGTGAAGCATTGTGGGGCCTTCACTTGCAGTAAACATGTCCAGGTTTTGTCTCAGCAGCATGAGATCGTTTCCGTAAAGGAGAAGATTGAACAATTGACGTTGTTGGTGGATTTTGATGACTTACTGACTGTGACGAAAAGTAAGTCTTTATTGTCGGATATTGATAGCACCAGATCTCTTAGCACTTCGGATTCTCTTATTACTTCAAACAGGTATGTCCCGCTTTGTGATTTGGATAACACGACAGGCAGTGAGGTCAGCACCAGTGACACCGAACCTCATTGCTCATATCAGCATCTTGTAAAAGGTAAGGGGACGGCTGCAAAGTCCAAGAGGAAGTTGTTTGAACAGCCAAGGAAGAGCAAGTGCAATGGGCAATTCTCAGAGGTGACTCCATCATCAGGCACACAGACAGCACCCTGTATAGAGGTAAGGCTCTGTCGAGAGCAGTCTTCTGGTTTCCAGGGGCCAAGGTAGCTGATCTCCAGGATCGTGTGGATGAACTAATGAAAGGTGAGTATAAAGATACTGTAGTAGGTTTGCATATTGGAACTAACGATATTATGGATAGAAGTCCATGGGGCCAAAATTGATAGCCTTACTGCTCACTGCCGTTGACATTCCTCTGGTCGAACCACCCAGTGCCACTTTCGTTGTGGCCAGGAACGGGCGGGAGGGGAGAGCCGCTGGAAAGCGCTCACCAATGTCAATGAACGGCCGATGCACGTAAGTACACTCCCGCCCGTCGAGATGCCATATTCATGCGGGCGGGAGTCGGCTGGAGTCAGCGGTGGACCACCGAGTGCAGGCATCTCTGTCCTCAAGGGTAAGTGTAAAAAAGGTTAGTGAAGTTTATTTAAATTATTTCTTTACAGGTACTTACCTGGATGGGATCCCCTGAAGGTCGTCAGATGTATTTTTGTTTGTTTTTGATGCTTTTTTTTTTAGTTCTTCGACCCTCCGTGGGCCCGACTCCATCCTTGGCGGCACTTGGGCGGCAAACGCCTTTGCTGCCGAGAATGAGAGCACCCACCAGCTGCCGCCCAGATTAATGGCGTACGTCGCAGATTTGTCGCCTGACGACTTTCGAGGGACCTGGATGATTAAAGCCCCACCCAAAGAACCATCAGGGACCTCGGCAGCCATTGGCAGTCCTTTGGGTGGCACTTGGGTGGGCGGAGGCCTTCATCAAATTCGGGCGCCATTTCTTTTGCAGAATTCCTACAAAAACCTAATTGATGCCCTTCAGCAAAGGGGTGCAAGGATACCAGTCATGTCCAGATCAATGGAGAGGAATAACCGAATCATGGGATTCAACATCTGGCTTCGGGACCTCTACAAAAAGAAGAAGCTTCACTTCATCGATAATTGGGAGACTTTTGCTGGACAAGTCATGTTGTTTAGGAGAGACAGCCTCCATCTTAATTTCATGGGAGCAAAAAGTCTGGCAGAGGGTTTTTGTCATGTATTCAACTGTCATTGTAACCCATGTATAAACTGACCTAAGTTGTACACCGTGAAAACATTGACCACTAGGTGGTGAACTTGTGGGAGACACTCCTAACCTGGACTTTCAGGTATAAAAGGGGAAGCTCCACCCACCTACATCACTTTAGTGCTGGCTAATAAAGGTTACTGGTCACAGATTTGACCTTCTCAAGTATGGGCCTCGTGTGCATTTATACTGTATAGTAAGGACATATTATTGGCAACGAGAAACTGGGATTAAACCACGCGAGCATGGCCACTAGCAGCACAGACGAGAGGTACTGTGTTGGTGATGATTGGGATGATTTTTATTGAGAGACTACAGAAAAGTTTCGTCACCAAGGAATGGTTGGGACAGAATTCGGCCGACAAACGCAGGGATCATCTCCTGACGGTTTGTGGATCCAGGACGTACTCCCTGATGAAGGACCTTCTAGCGCCAGAGAAGCCGGCGGACAAGACATTTGAAGAGCTCAGTAAGTTGATCGGGGAACACTTTAAACTGACGAGCAGCATGCACATGGCGAGACACCGGTTTTACACGCACCGGCGGCAAGAAGGGCAAAGCTTTCCAGACTTCGTGGCAGACCTCCGGCGACTGGCGAGCCTATGTAAGTTCATGCAGAGCGGAGATGCTGCGAGACTTTTTTATTGAGGGCATTGGGCACGCTGGGGTTTTCAGGAAACTGATTGAGACCAAAGACTTGACCTGGAAAAGGTGGCTTTGATGGCCCAGACGTTCATCTCAGGAGAGGAAGAGACCAGAATGATGTTTGACAAAAATCTTGGCTTAAATGCAGCAAATGGACAGAAAGTCAACATTGTTAACACGGCACACAGTTCTCCAGGCAGACAGGGGCAATCGGACATGCCTGAGCATGTAGTCGAACCCAAAGGGGGAATTCAACAGAGACAATGGCTAGCTGAACAGCGATTCATGCCATCGCAAGGGACAATGCGGCCAGTAATGGAGCAATCAACACCTGTTAATGGTGCGCTTAAGGACAGTTACAGAGACAATCAGAGACGATCGACTGGTAATGGACCTTTTGTTTCCAACAACAGCTCATGTTTGAGGTGTGGAGCAAACACCCAGCCAGAGCTTGCAGGTATCAGCAATACACCTGCAAAAATTGCAACGTCAGCGGTCACTTGGCACGTATGTGCAGGAAGTCTGCAGCCAGGTTGATGTACGAGGAAGATGGGCCCGATGTAAGCCCTACGAGGCCAAATGAACACGGGGGGAAATCGTTGGAAGCTGAAGTTCAGTGAGTTCATGTGGAGCACATATACAGTTCATACACCAGGACACCACCAATAATGATAAAAGTGTTCCTCAATGGCATCCCAGTATCAATGGAGCTAGACACCAGGGCCAGCCAGTCCCTGATGAGTATCAAACAGTTCGACAAGTTGTAGGCGTCCAAGGCCAGGAGGCCAAAATTATTGCTGATTGACGCACAGCTACGGACACATTCAAAGGAGATCATTCCGGTGCTGGGCAGCGCCATGGTAGTCGTGACCCACAAAGATTCGGAGAACAAATTACCACTCTGGATTGTCCCGGGGGATGGTCCTGCACTACTGGGGAGGAGTTGGCTTGCTGTCATGAACTGGAAATGGGACGATGCCAATGCAATTTTTTCTGTGGAGCGAATATCATGCTCACAGGTCCTGGACAAATTTGACTCACTATTTCAACCTGGCATTGGCACTTTCACGGGGACCAAGGTAGTGATTCACATAAACCCGGACGCCAGGCCAGTACACCACAAGGCCAGAGTGGTGCCGTACGTGATGCGGGAAAAGATAGAAGGCGAATTGGACCACCTGCTGAGGGAAGGCATCATCTCGCCAGTCGAATTCAGTGACTGGGCGAGCCCGATTGTGCCGGTGCTCAAGGCAGATGGGTCGGTCAGGATATATGGTGATTACAAGGCCACCATCAATCGGGTGTCACTCCAAGACCAGTACCCGCTACCGAGAGCGGAGGACCTCTTTGTGACACTATCCAGTGGCAAACTTTTTTCAAAATTGGACCTGACCTCAGCTTACATGACCCAGGAGCTGGCGAGTGAGTCGAAGAAGCTGACCACCATCACGACACACAAGGGGTTGTTTGAGTACAACAGATGTCCGTTTGGGATTCGCTCGGCCACCGCGATCTTTCAACGAAATATGGAAAGCCTCAAGTCGATTCCAAGGACAGTGGTTTTTCAAGACAACATCCTCATCACGGGTTGTGATACTGAAGAACACCTCCACAACCTGGAGGAGGTGCTAAGGGGAAGCTCCACCCACCTTCATCACTTCAGTACTGGTTAATAAAGGTTACTGGTCACCGAGTGACCTTCTCTCAAGTATGGGCCACGTGTGCATTTTTACTGTATAGTAAGGACATATTAGTTTTGAGCAAGCTTTTAGAAATCACTTAAACTAACTCAGCAAGGGGATGGTATAGATAAGTTCAAAGTTAGGCTTACTGCATGTGATAATTACATTGATGCTAGGCATGGAGCTGAAATAGGTTGGAAGCAAACAAGAATTAATAACTTTAAGAAATTAGATGGGAGACCTTTAAATTGCTTTTATGTAAATGCAAGGAGTGTTGGAAGCAAATTGTTAGAATTGCAATACTATGCTGCATTGGAGAATTTAGACGTTAGATTGTGTATTTCTGAGCGATGACAATGATGGCACAGAAATTCACATAAAGGGCTACAAGGATTTCAGAAAGGATGGGTTCATTTAAAGGGGAGGGGTTTGTTATTTCTATCAGTGAGTATCTAACAGCTAGAGAGAGACTTGATACTGCCTCATCAGGTTCAGCTGAAGCTAGCTGGGTTCAAGTGGACCAAGCTCACGGGCAGGGATTAATTATCGATAATTGTTATAGGCCTCTGGATCAGACACTTGAACGTGATGAGTTATTATGGAAACAGACCACTGAAGCTTTTAATATAAAATGCCACCTTTGTTTGGTGGGTGATTTTAATTTTCCTGGCATTCAGTGGTTTACCTGCTGTTGTGGTGGGAAGTGCAGCTGAAAAATGTAATGAAAATATTTCCTGACTCAACATGTTAATTAAGTAACTAGGGAAAATCATATATTGGATCTGGTATTTAGTAGTGAGCCTGACCTCAAATTAGGCCTCCATGTGGGGAAACATCTGGGCAACAGTCATCACAACATTGGGCTCAAAATTGGCCAGGAGTTGCTGTTTTTTTTTGGAGCAACTTGATTTTTCTGGAGTATCTTAAAAATCCCCATTTTGCACATTCAATTTGTTCCAGTGTAAGTGAGTTAGTTAGGATTTTTTTAGTTTTTTTTTTAAAGGCGGCGTTATGCCCGTTTTGGCCATTTAGGCCACTTTGGACAGCTAATAGTTACTCCAAACTAACTTAGGCCAGCGTATGTGGCCACTTGTGGCTGCACCGAAAACCCTTGCGGAGAGTTAAGAAATCAGCGCAGGTAGGTACATTGGAGACCATTCGGCCAGAGATGGGGCGGGAAGGGAAGCGGAGAGGACATTGCAAAGCACTAAACAAAGCACAACAAGTAGTAAGCATTCAAAAAGACATAAAAATATTCAAGGACAAATAAAAAAATAAAACTAAGTCCTACCTTCATATCAAAACTCAGCCCAGGAAGTCAGCGGGCCGGCGGTGCGGGAGGCCACTCGGCCGGGGATAGGTACGGGACGACCCGGAGAGCACAAGGAACTGCCCGCCGACATCGAAGCACACACAGGCTGGCTGGCTGCAGGAATCAACCTCACGGACAGGCTCATCTTCAGCCTTGGAACATTACAGATTGCTATAAACACTGACAGCAGCCAGTGGCAATCAATCAAACCAAATGAAGATCCAGAATGGGGATTACTTCTGAATGAATCCTCCCAGCGACGCAGCAAGTCCAGATTCCAGTCCCAGGGATCTTCACTTCGGGATCAGCCTCAGGCCTGGGCTGATGAGTTCGAGAATGATTCTTCTTTTTCAGCAGGGTTTGCTGGGCTGCAACCAGATTTCTTCTCTCCTCCTCTCTTCTTCCACATAACACCACTGATGACCAGAGCAATCAGGGCGATGGCAGCAATCACAATTCCAACAATCAAACCGAGCTTTGTTCCCTTTGGAGATCCTGGAGTCACTCGGAACGTCCCGTCCCAGTCTCGGCCTGGGCTAGGGGAAGGACACACATAGAGGCTGGGGGCGAGGAACTACTGCGCATGCGCGCACTCTCCAATGCGCATGTGGAGAGCTGCCAACACTGTTTCTGGCGCAGGGCCCTAGCTCCACTCCTGAATCGACTGGCCTCGCTGCACCAAGCCCCGGGAGAGGCAACACAGCGGCCAGAATCGGAGGACATTTTTTCGGCGCCCTTTTCATCCTACAAAAGCGGCGCAACTCCGGTGAGTGCGGCAAAAATCTGCAGGGGCCAATTTTGAGCCCATAATATGGTTCACCTGCTGTTGTGGTGGGAATTGGCTAATAGAACTAAAGGTACTGAGAACCTGCAACTTGTATCAGATTTCAGAGGAGCAAATTTCTCCAAAATGGCAGATGATTTGGAATGGGTAGATTGGCTAACCCTCCTCGGTGGTGAGGCGACCAATGTTGAATATAAATGGAAAGTTTTTAAGAATAAGATTAAATATGTGGAAAATAATCAAATGTGGTAAGAAAAAGCCAAGGTGGCTGACTGGCTATGTACAAAGACAAATGATGTAATAGAAATGTTTTCATAAATTAAAGAAATTTAACACTCAAGTAAATTGGGTTGAATACAAAGAACATCTAAAGAAAACATAGGCTGCTTGCTATTAGATCAGCAAAATGACTAATGAAAAAAAGGATTGTAGACAACTGTGGCAGTAATGGGAAGAGCTTTTATGGTAATGTAGAGAGTCAGAGAACTTTCAAAGACTGTATTGGGCCACTGAAGGGTGTTCAAGAACAAGTTATAAATGACACATTGAGTATGGCAGAAATTTTAAATGAGTACTTTGCATCAGTATTCATCCTTGAAGATGATGCTCGAATATTAAAATTTAATAATTTTATCAGTAACATTAACATAGATAAGCATATTGTTTTAGAAAGAATTAAGAACTTAAAAATAGAGCAGCAAGGCCAGATAATATCCACCCGAGGGTCCTCGGGGAGATGGGACATGTGCTGTGCGAGCCCCTAGCCTGGATTTTTAATAGTTCACCACACTCTGGAATGGTTCTTACAGATTGGAAGGAGGCTAATGTAGCACCCATTTTTTAAAAAGATGACAAGGCAGACCCAGATAATTATAGGCCCATCAGTTTAACTTCAGTAATAGGTAAGATGCTTGAAAGAATCATAAGGGGTGCAATATATGAATACTTGGATAGGGAGGGACATATTAGCGACACCCATCATGGCTTCATAAAAAGAGGTTATGTCTCACAAATTTAATTATATTTTTTGAAAAAATTACAAAGTTGGTGGATGAGGGAAGCCCAGTAGACATTGTCTACTTAAATTTCCAAAAAGCTTTTGACAAGGTACCACATAAGAGGCTTCTCTATAAGATCAGAGCCTCTGGTATTAGTGGAACTATATTGAGCTGGATTCAGAATTGGCTGGCAGGACGCAGGCAAAGCGTAGTTATAGATGGATTTGGATCTGTTTGGAGACCGGTCACCAGTGGTGTCCCGCAGGGATCAGTGTTGGGACCGTTGCTTTTTACTATTTCTATTAATGATCTGGATTCAGGGGTTGGCGGCACAATTTGCAAATTTGCAGATGATACCAAGATCTGTGCAAGTGCAAGAACTGTAGAAAAGGATCGTCTGATTCAGGCAGATCTTAATGTGTTGGGAGAACATAACAACATAAGAAATAGGAGCAGGGGTAGACCATTTGGCCCCTCGAGGCCGCTCCGCCATTCACAGAAGTCCTGTTACAACTGTACAAGGTATTGGTGAGGCCACACCTAGAGTACTGCGTACAGTTTTGGTCTCCGTATTTAAGGAACGATATACTTGATTGGAGGCTGTTCAGAGAAGGTTCACTAGGTTGATTCCATAGCTCTCTGAGGTAGAGAATTCCAAAGATTCACGACCATCTGAGAAGAAATTCCTCCTCATTTCCGTTTTAAATGGGCGAACCCTTATTCTGAAACTATGCCACCTAGTTCTAGATCCCCCCACTACGGGAAACATTCTCTCTGCACCTACCCTGTCAAGCTCCCTCAGAATCTTATACATTTCAATAAGATCACCTCCAAGTCTTCTAAACTCCAATGAGTAGACTCAACCTACTCAACCTTTCTTCATATGACAACCCCTTCATCTCAGGAATCAACCTCGTGAACCTTCTCTGAACTGCTTCCAGTGCAAGTATATCCTTCCTTAAATAAAGAGGCTAAAACTGTACGCAGTACTCCAGGTGTGGTCTTACCTGTTATGCTCATAATAAAGGATGAAACTGAGTACTGTATGCAATGAGTAAGTGTGACCTTAGCTCCTTTAATTGAACTCCAGAGTGTTTGTATAGCGTGGAAGGTCTGCTTATATACTGTGCTCCCAAGGGATGCTGGGATCCCTTGGGACTCCAACAGGTAGGCCCTCTGATGCTGGTGTGATACAGGTTGCCAAGGGTTACATACATAACATCACTCCCTCGTAAAGTCAATAGTACACTTATTTACAAGGTGAGATGATCTAGGGCTTTTCGCTCCTTTGTCGACCGTCTCGGTACAAATGCAGGTGTGGTTGAGTTGGTTGGTTCTTCACTGGGCTGCTGGGCAGCTGGCCTTGCCGGGCTGCTGGGGATGGTGAGTTCCGCTTCATGGTCAACCGTGATGTCGGTTGCCACTTGCGTGTGTGCTGGAGGGTCGGAGTTGGTGGTGTCCTCTTTGAGTTGCTTGAAGCTGTTAGTGAACCGCAATTTTATTTGGTCCAAATGCTTTCTGCATATTAGTCCATTGGCCAATTTGACCTGAAACACCCTACTCCCTTCTTTGGCTATTAACGTGCCAGCAAGCCATTTGGGACCATGTCCATAATTGAGTACAAACACAGGATCATTAATCCTCTATATCGCGTGACAAGTTTGCGCGATCATGGTACATGATTTATTGATGCCACCTGCCCTCAATATGATCATGGAGATCAGGGTGGACAAGAGAGAGCCTTGTTTTGAGCGCCCATTTCATGGGCAGCTCGTCTGGGGAACCCCGGTGAGTGAGTGGGGTCTGGTGCAGTCGCTGAGCAGGACTCGGGACAGTCGGGTCTGCAGGGAGCCTTCCGACATGTGTTTCAAGCTTTTCTTGATGGTTGGAACTGCCTGTTCTGCCTGGCCGTTGGATGTGGGCTTGAACGGGGCAGATGTGACATGCTTGATCCCATTGCGTGTCATGAATTCCTTGAATTCAGCATTGGTGAAACACAGCCCATTGTCGCTGACCAGGACATCAGGCAGGCCGTGTGTGGCAAACATGGCTCGTAGGCTTTCGATGGTGGCAGTGGATGTGCTTACAGACATTATTACACATTCAATCCATTTTGAATAAGCATCCACAACAACCATGAACATTTTGCCTAGAAATGGGCCCACAAAGTCAACGTGGATCCTAGACCATGGTTTGGAGGGCCATGACCACAAACTTAACGGTGCCTCTCTGGGTGCATTGCTCAGTTGAGAGCAAGTGTTGCACTGGTGCACTCATGACTCTAAATCTGAGTCAATGCCGGGCCACCACACATGGGATCTGGCTATGGCTTTCATCATTACTGTGCCTGGGTGGGTGCTGCGTGGGTCGTGTTTGAACGTTTCTCTGCCTTTCTTGGGCACGACCACATGATTACCCCACAAAAGACAGTCCGCCTGTAAGGACATTTCGTCTTTGCGCCTGTGGAACGGCTTAATCTCTTCGTGCATCTCCGCTGGGACGTTGGACCAGCTCCCATGGAGGGCACAGCTTTTTACCAGGTCCTGATCTGACGGGCCGTAACGGGTGACATTTCGTTTTCGAATGCATCCATCACCATGAGCAAGTCTGTAGGCTGTGCCATTTCCACCCTGGTGGTGGGCAATGGTGGCCGACTGAGGGCATCAGCGCAGTTCTCTGTGCCTGGTCTGTCGCGGATTACATAGTTGTATGCCGACAGCGTGAGCACCCATCTTTGGATGCGGGCAGAGGCATTGGTGTTAATCCCTTTGCTCTCTGAGAATAGCGATATGAGTGGCTTATGGTCAGTTTCTAGCTCAAACTTGAGACCAAACAAATACTGGTGCATTTTTTTCACCCCGTAAACGCACAGCAAAGTTTCTTTTTCATCATGTTGTAGGCCCTTCGGCCTTGGACAGACTCCTGGATGCATAGGCGACTGGTTGCAAAATCCCCGAGTCGTTAGCCTGTTGTAACACACACCCGACCCTGTATGACGACGCATCGCAAGCTAGCACTAATCGTTTAAGTGGGTTATACAGAACAAGAAGTTTGTTTGAACATAACAGATTTCTGGTTTTCTCAAAGGCAGTCTCTTGTGAATTCCCATACCTAGTCGTCTGCCTTGCGCAGTAGCACATGCTGGGGTTCTAGCAAGGTGCTTCACCCGGGTAGGAAATTACCGAAATAGTTGAGGAGTCCCAGGAACGAACGCAGCTCTGTCACATTCTATGGTCTCGGCGCATTCTTGATGGCCTCTGTCTTGGCGTCTGCTGTCTGCTGCGATTCTTCCTAAGAACTCGACCTCTGGCGCCAGGAAAACACACTTTGAGCATTTCAAACTTGAGTCCCATGCGATCTAGCCGACTTAGAACCTCTTCCAGATTCTTCAAGTGTTCGATGGTGTACCGACCTGTGACCAGTATGTCGTCCTGGACAACCACGGTGTGTGGAACCGACTTTAGCAGGCTCTCCATGTTCTGTTGGAAAATTGCCGTGGCCGAACGAATCCCAAATGGGCATCTGTTATAGATGAACAGACTTTTGTGCATGTTGATGTAGGTGAGGCCTTTCGAAGATTCCTCCAGCTCTTGCGTTATGTAGGCCGAGGTCAGATCCAACTTGGTGAATGTCTTTCCTCCAGCCAGGGTCACAAATACATCGTCTGCCTTGGGTAGCGGGTGCTGGTCCTGTAGTGAAAAACACTTAATCGTTACTTTATAGTCCCCACAAATTCTGACCGTGCCGTCACCTTTGAGAACCGGAACAATCGGACTGGCCCACTCGTTGAATTCCACTGGCGCGATGATGCCTTCTCGCTGCAGCCTGTCCAGCTCAATTTCCACTTTCTCTCGCATCATATACGGTACCGCCCGTGCCTTGTGGTGGATGGGTCGTGTACCGCGAACCAAGTGGATCTGCACTTTCGCCCCCGAGAAACTTCCAATGCCTGGCTCGATCAACGATGGGAATATGCTCAGAACCTGGGCACATGAGGCGTCATCGACGGACGAAAGCGCTCGATGTCGTCCCAGTTCCAGCGGATTTTTCCCAGCCAGCTTCTGCCGAACAGTGTGGGGCCATCCCCTGGCACGATCCATAGTGGGAGTTTGTTCATAGGAGACTTTTACTTCTGCGCTGCCAATTACAGGGATCAGCTCTTTGGTGTAAGTTCTTAGTTTGGTGTGAATGGGGCTGAGCTTGGGCCTGTGTGCCTTGTTGCACCACAGCCCGTTGAAGGCCTTTGTGCTCATTATAGACTGACTCGCACCCATGTCCAGTTCCATGGATACTGGAATTCCATTCAGTTCAATTTTAACATAATCGGTGGACATTTCGTGGTGAAGGTGTGTACCCCGTAGACTTCTGCCTCCTCAGTTCGAGTCTCTAGTTCAGCCTGATCCACCGTGGATCGATCTTCCTCTGCAACGTGGTTTGCAGGGTTTGCAGCTCACCTGCACATTCACTGGAGGTGTCCCATTGTTCTGCAGCCGTTGCATGCATAATGTTTGAAGCGGCATTGATGGGCCCGATGATCACCTCCACAATGCCACAAGGTGTTAACTGCCTCGCATTAACAATTGATGGCGGACTCTGGGTCATCTGAGGTCGTGCAGCAGCCGGCGTGTACGTTCTGCTATATATATTCCTGCTCGAAAACGACGTTACTTTGTGCACAGTACCACCCGAAACCTCTTTATGCTGCGAAATTTGTTTGATGTTATCGCTGGTGGACATAAATGCCTGGGCTATCGTTATGGCTTTGCTCAGATTTGGTGTTTCGACAGTCAATAGTTTGCGAAGGATAACCTCATGGCCAATGCCAAGCACAAAAAAGTCTCTTAGCAATTGTTCAAGGAATCCATCGAATTCGCAATGTCCTGCAAGGAGCCTTAGTTCGGCGACGTAGCTCGCTACTTCCTGGCCCTCCAACTGTTGACACGTGTAGAACCAATACCTCGCCATCAAAATGCTTTCCTTCAGGTTTAGGTGCTCCCGGACCAGCGAACATAATCCTTCATAGGATTTGGCTGTTGGTTGCACCGGAGCTAGAAGATTCTTCGTGAGGCCATAGGTTGTTGCCCCACAGACAGTTAGGAGGATCGCCCTTCGTTTGGCAGCGTTCTCGTCCCCTTCCAGCTCGTTGGCCACGAAGTATTGGTCGAATCTCTCCACGAAGGCCTCCCAATCGTCCCCTTCTGAGAATTTCCAGAATACCAACAGTTCTTTGCATTTTCATGTGGTTGTTTGTTACCTCGTCGCCAATTGTTATGCTCATAATAAAGGATGGAACGGAATACTGTATGCAATGAGTAAGTGTGACTTTAGCTCCTTTTTATTGAACTCCAGTGTTCGTACCTCGTGGGAGGCCTGCTTATATACAGTGCTCCCAAGGGATGCTGGGATCCCTTGGGACTCCAACAGGTAGGCCCTCTGGTGGTGATGTGACACAGGTTGCCAAGGGTTACATACATAACATAACCAATGCCCTGTACAGTTGTAGCGGGACTCCTCTACTTTCATCCTCCATCCCTCTTGCAATAAAGGCCAACATTTCATTTGCCTTCCTAATTACTTGCTGTACTGCATGCTAACTTTTTGTGTTTCATGTACAAGGACCCCCAGATTCCACTGTAGCACTGCATTTTGTAATCTTTCTCCATTTAAATAATAATTTGCTTTTTTATTTTTCCTACCAAGGTGGATAACCTCACATTTTCCCACATTATACTCCATTTGCCAAATTTTTGCCCACTCACTAAGCCTATATATATCCCTTTGCAGATTTTTGCTTCCTCCTCACAACTTGCTTTCCCACCTATCCTTGTATCATCAGCAAATTTGGCTACATTACACTCGGTGCCTTCATCCAAGTCATTAATATAAATTGTAAATAGTTGAGGCCCCAGCACTGAGCCCTGTGGCACCCCACCAGTTACTGTTTTCCAACTTGAAAATGATCCCTTTATCCCAACTCTCTGCTTTCTGTTAGTTTGCCAATCCTCAATCCATGCTAATATATTATCCCCAACCCCATGAGCTCTTATCGTGTGCAGTAACCTTTTATCAGCCATGATCTTGTTGAATGGCGGAGCAGGCTCGAAGAGCTAGATGGCCTACTCCTGTTCCTAATTCTTATGTTCTTATGTTCTTATGTATGTGGCACCTTATCAAATGCTTTTTGGCAATTCAAATACACAACATCTATTGTTTCCCCTTTATCCACCCTGCTCATTACATCCTCAAAGATCTCGAGCAAATTTTGTCAAACATGATTTCACTTTCATAAAACCATGCTGACTCTGCTTGATTGTATTATGATTTTCTAAATGTCCTGCTACTACTTCCTTAATGATGGACTCCAGCATTTTCCTGATGACAGATATGAGGATAACTGCTCCATAGTTTCCTACTTTCTGTCTTCCTTCTTTCTTAAAGGGCCCAATTTTGGCCATGACTTGCATCAATTTTTTTGGAGTAAGTTGGTTTTTCTGACGAGTTTAAAAAAAAAAACATTTTCCCCAATAAACTTGCTCCAGAGTAACTTAGTTAGGTACAATTTTTTTTAGTTCTTTTTTTTTCAAAGGGGCGGGCGTTTCCAGACACTTACGCCAGTTTTGGCCATTTTTGCCACTTTGCCCAGCTAACACTTACACCAAATCGACTTAGGTCAGCGTATGTGGCCAGCTCTGAAAAACGTTGCGGGCAGTTAAGAAATCGGCGCAGGTAAGTAAGCAAGGATCTGGAGCCAAGCACCAAGCAGCAAACATTCCAAATAAAAGTTAAAATAACTAAATAAAAATAAAGAACTCAGGTAAACCATTGATTAACAATTAAATATTTGAAGCAAATCCTATCTTAGGCCGGGGAAGGCAGCGGGCCGACCTGTACGGGAGGCCATTCGATGTGGGATAGGATAGGCCGGCAAAGATGCATCTGAAGGCTGGGGGGGCGGGGTGGGAAACAGAGGGAGAGAGGGAGAGGAAAGGCTGGGCTCGACGGCATCGGGAGGGGGGGAGTGAGGGAGAGGAAAGGCTGGGCTCGACGGCATGTTGGGTAGGGTTCTGACAGCCTGGACTACACTCAGACACGAGCGACCATTCGGCCATGGCTAGGGGCAGCGAACATCGGGTCCTGCTGACAGCTTGCAGGACACGTTGGGAGGGCGAGGCGCATGTGTGCAGACTCCACTGCGCATGCGACAGCTGCCGGCAGTGTTTTCAGCGCAGGGCTGTAGCTCCGTCCCACCCCCCCATTCCAGCATGGATGACGCGCCAGGACCCGGGACACTCGGCAGAGGTGCCAGGATACTAAGAAAGTTTTTTGGTGCCCTTTCCAGCGCACAAAGTCGGCGCATAAAGGGCCAGTGCGCCAAAAAAACAGGTTGGCCAAAATTGGGCCCATAAATAGGGGTGTTGCATTTGCGGTTTTCCAATCCGCTGGGACCTCTCCAGAATCCAGGGAATTTTGGTAGATTACAACCAATGCATCCACTATCTCTGCAGCCACCTCTTTTAAGACCCCAGGGTGCAAGCCATCAGGTCCAGGGGACTTGTCCATCTTTAGTCCCATTAGTTTACCGAATACATTTTCTTTAGTGATTGTTTTAAGTTCCTCCCTCCCTATAGCCCCTTGATTATCCATTATTGGGATGCTTTTAGTGTCTTCTACCGTGAAGACCGATACAAAATATTTGTTCAAAGTCTCTGCCATTTCTGTTTCCCATTATTAATTCTCCAGTCCCATTCTCCAAGAGACCAATGTTTACTTTAGCTACTCGCTTCCTTTTTATATACCTGTAGAAGCTCTTACTGTCTGTTTTTATATTTCTTGCTAGTTTACTCTCATAAGCTATCTTCTCTCTCGTTATCATATTTTTAGTCGTTCTTTGCTGATTTCTAAAAATTTCCCACTCCTCTGGTCTTCCACTCTTTTACACAACATTATATGCCTTTGATATCAATTTGATACCATCCTTTACTTCCTTATTTAGCCACGGATGGTTGATCCTTCTCTTAGAGTTTTTCTTTCTCACTGGAATATATTTTTGCTGGGAGTTGTAAAATATCTCCTTAAATGTTTGCCACTGCTCATCTACCGTTTTACCCTTTAATCTATTTTCACAGGCCACTTTAACCTGCTCTGCCTTCATAACTTTGTAATTACCTTTATTTAAGTTCACGACAAGAACTCGTTAAGCTAGTTTGAGAACTAGCTTCCTCACCCTCAAACTGAATTTGAAATTCTACCATGCTGTGATCACTCTTCCGCAGAAGATCCTTCACTACGAGATCATTAATTAATCAAGACTCGTTAGACATTACCAGATCTAAAATAGTCTGCTCCCTGGTTGGTTCCACAATGTATTGTTCCAAGAAATCATCCCGCAGACACTCTATAAACTCTTCCTTCAGGCTACCGTTGCCAATTTGATTTGTCCAATCAATATGAAGATTAAAATCACCCATGATTATTGCTGTACCTTTCTTGGAAGCCTCTATTATTTCTTGATTTATACTCTGTCCTACAGAGTGGCTACTGTTTGGGGGCCTGAAGACCACTCCCACCAGTGACTTCCTACCCTTGTTATTTCTTATCTCCACCCAAACTGATTCTACATCTTGATCTTCTGAGCCAGTATCATTTCTCACTACTGCACTGATCTCATCCCTTATTAACAGAGCTACCCCACCTCCTTTTCCTTTCTGCCTTGGTCTTGACTGGAAAATTATGTCTAACTTAGATAAGTGCAGTGTTATGCCTGTGGGCAAGGCAAATGCTCAACATTCATACATTCTCCAGGGAAAGGCATTAAAGATGGTGGAGATAGAAAGAGATTTGGGCATTCTAGTGCATACATCCTTAAAGGTACACGAGCAATGTTAGAGCAAATAGGGTGTTGGGGTGTATCCATGGGACAATTGAGTATAAGACGAGGTGTACTGTTTTGTCCTTGTACAAGACCTTAGTCAGGTCGTACTTGGAATACTGTGTCCAATTGTGGTCTCCTCACATGGTGAGTGATATTGCAGCTCTGGAAAGGGTGCAGAAGAGGGCCACTAGACTAATTCCAAGTCTAAAGCATCTTAGTTATCAAGATATTATAAAAGAGTTGGGGCTCTATACCTTAGAGCAGCATAGACTTAGGGGGATATGATTGAGGTTTATAATATAATTGAAGGGAATAGACAATGTTCCAACTGACAATTTATTTCAATTAAAGTTAGGTAAGACCAGCGGCCACAAATTTAAGTTGTTTAAGGCTAGATCTAGGTTAGATGTCAGAGGATAGTAGATCTCTGGAACAAGCTGTCGTTTCATGTGGTGAATGCAGACTCACTGAATTCCTTCAAGCGAAAGCTGGATTTATTTCTGGCTACGGCGGAGATTACCTCTTACAGGAGGTAGGTACTGCAGGGAATTTAACGGCTAGAGTGATCTCCTGGACTAGTTTCGATTGCCTAGATGGGTTGGAGAGGAATTTTGCAAATTTTTTCCCCCCAATTTGGCCTGGGTTTTTAATCTGTTTTTTTTTTTGCTTCTCCCAGGAGATCACATAGTTTTGAGTGGGGTGGAGTGTATATGTTGAAATACACAAGGTATCGCAATCGTGTGGGACAGGCTTGATGGACCAGATGATCTTTACCTGTCCGTCTATGTTCATATGTATCTTTTGTTTTACACAGCTGAAGAAATTGTGAAGCAGTGGTTTTGAAAATCCTCAGTAGACTAAAATCATTAACTCGGTTTTGTCCGGATTAAACGAATTGGCTGCCCTTGTTTCACTTTTCCTTTAGACTGAGAGTGGGATACATTTTGTAACTTGAGTGGTTAACCACTGGAATCTGAAGGTATTTTCTGAGCTTGACTGGCCAGTGGATATGATAACAGTTTAGAGCCTATCTCTGTATTTTATATTTTAGTGAAGAAAGGAAGTAATTGGACTGGAGATTCATAGTTCGGATAGCACTGGCATATTTGTTCTTGTGGGTGAGTCACTTGAGGTTTTTTTTCACATTGTAAGATTTCTAACCTGTCTCATCCTGTTATACATATTTATCTAATATGGTGTGACTTGAAAATCTGTACACTAAAAGCTTAATGGCGAATATGTTTCTTATTGCTAAATAGAAGGAATGTTTTACATCAATGTGCCTTTACTCATTTTACTTGTCAGTATCTCTACAGTGCTGGCATAACTTCGCAGCATTAGTCTGTATATGTGCCATACAGGAAGCACATACAGACTAATGATCACCGAACATCCATTCATCGTACCTTCATATCCAATGTATCCAAGGACTGTCTACATGATGGACATCCTTATTTGGGTTCAAGTCAGCTGTTCATCCAAATTAAAATGATCAATGCAAATGACAAGATAAGGCCTCGTGGTTAATAAAGGAGCAAGTGCTTTGTGAAGAAGACCTTAAAATGCTCAGTTCAAAAACATAAAACACATTTTCAGCTTATGATTATTTTAAAAGTTGTATATTAGCTAATAAAACAGGGTGCAGCAGTTATCACAATTGTAATAAGGACAGATTCACAAGAGTGACCCTAGTGATTGCGGTGACCACAGAAGGACTTGGAAAAATGGTACTGCAGTGCCAATAGGTAACATATTTCCCATACTCTAATGCATTTTTCAACAATCCTAATTCAGTAGGTGATGGTTAAATTTATGTTTAAAATTTTGTGTTCCAGATAATGACATACTTGGACGAGAGCTCCACAAGCAGAAGTTTATATGTGAAATTTTGTGTGTAGATTTTTGGGATTTACACCGTATATATTCAAATCTTTGAAGATGGCAGGACAAATTGATAAAGCTGTTTTAGAAAAAACAGCACATGGGATCATTGGCTTTAAAAATAGAGCATGAATACAAAAAGTGAAGAAGTTATATTAAACCTTTATAAATCATTGGTTAGGTTTCAGCTGGAGTATTGTGTCCAATTCTGGGCACCACACTTTAGGAAGGATGTCAAGGCCTTGGAGAGGTTGCAGAGAAGATTTACTAGAATGAGCCAGCAGAAGCACGAGAGGGATAAGGGACTTCATTTATGTGGAGAGACTAGAGAAGTTGGGATTGTTCTCCTTCGAGCAGAGAAGACTAAAAGGAGTTTTTATAGAGGTGTTCAATTTTATCAGGATTCTTGATAGAGGAAATAAGGAAAAACTTTTACCACTGGTAGATGGGCCGGTAACTAGTGGACACAAATTTAAGATAATTGGCAAAAAAAACAAGAGTGAGATGAGGAGATTTGTTGTTATGACAGCAAGTTGTTATGACGTGCGCTGCCTGAAAAAATGGTGGGAATAGATTCAATAGTAACTTTCAAAAGGGAATAGGATATATACTTGAAACAGAAACATTTGCAGGGCTATGGGGATGGGGTGGGGGAGTGGGGCTAATTGGATAACTCTTTCAAAGAGCCAGCAGAAGCATGATGGGCCTATTGGCCTCCTTCTGTGCTGTAAGATTCAATGATTATATTGAAGTGCAGCTGA
Organism: Pristiophorus japonicus; assembly: GCF_044704955.1. Taxonomy (NCBI): domain Eukaryota; kingdom Metazoa; phylum Chordata; class Chondrichthyes; family Pristiophoridae; genus Pristiophorus; species Pristiophorus japonicus. The sequence goes on from NC_091981.1 coordinate 249,709,726, forward strand.
AGCAGCTCTTGTTATTCTGGTGTAAGTGCCAACATTTCATGGGTTGCTGTGGATACAAATTTTACAGAAGATTGACAGCCAGACATCTTTTTAAAAACATAGTGAACTTCCTTGTACTATCATAACACTACCCCCTACTGGCTCAAAAACCAAATAACTTATTGCACAGTTGCCACTGAAATTATGTTGGTACAAAAATGACTTATTAGTCAACTTCTGATTTACAAGATCACAAATAATCACAAATAATTCATCAATCCAGAAGCACCCTACACTCTCACCCACTGTGCTATCCAATTGTTTCTCAAATTATTCCAGGAATTACTTATCTGTTCCATGGAGTAATTACTCTATTCCGTGAAGAAGAGTTTTCTGATACTAGTCCTAAATTGTTCTAGTTTGAACTTGTGTCCTCTTGCGCTACTTTTCATATTTATTTTAAAGTGGATTTACCCTTTTATACCCTTAACTACAGGCAACTCTCGATTATCCGTGCACGGATCCAACGGGAAACCGTTGTAACGGGATTTAAAATTCTGTTGCTAACAAGTGAAAAGACAGCTCCAAATAATTTGGAAAAATCGCCTTCCAAACACCGTGCTCATTTGTATTTGCTCATTCTCTCATTCTGTATCTTATATACCTTCATAAGGTCACCTCTCAGATGCCTCCTTTCCAGGCTGGAGAGCCCAAATTTCTTCAGTTTTTCCTCATAACTTAGATCTGTAACATTGGAGATCAGCCTCATGGCTCTTCTCTGCATACCTCCAGTGCTTGAATATTTTCGAAGTTCGGCGGCATCTTATTCTGTACTTTTTCCCCCACCTGACATAACTCCTCCAACAAGTACTTGTTGTTTTCCATCCTTCAACCAGTTTTTAAAAATCTATTTCCAAGGTTTACCCTGAATCTGTGCAGCTTTGAGTTTGACTAATACCGTTTCCTGTGGGACGTTGTCAACTGTTTTTTGGAAATCTGGACAATTATGTCGTAGAGGTTTCCACAGTCACCTTGGGATGTTACTTCCTCAAAAAGGTCGAGGAGGTTGGTCAGCCACAATCTTCTCCTTCTGAGTCTGTGTTGGCTATTTTTTTACTCGGCCATTATTATACAGGTACTCCTGATAATCGGTTTCTATTATCTTGCACAAAATGGAAGTGAGACTAATGGGTTTATTATTGTCTGTGTCTCTTTTATCTCCTTTTTTGAATATATGGACCTCCTGCATCCAGGGTCTCCCTCATAATAGTTACCAGTGCTTTAGCAATCTCCTCCCTAGACTATTTCAGCCCTTAGGTTTCTAATGAGATGTTGAACCGAGGTCCTGTCTGCTCTCTAAAGTGGACGTATAAGATCCCATGGCACTATTTCAAAGAAGAGCAGGGGAGTTATTCCCTGTGTCCTGGCCAATATTAATCCTCAATCAATATAACAAACAGTTTATTTGGTCTTTATGACATTGCTGTTTGTGGGAGTTTGTTGCGTGCAAATTGGCTACCACGGTTCCCACATTCCAACAGTGACTACACTCCAAATGTACTTCATTGGCTGTAAAGCACTTTGAGATGTCCGGTGGTCATGAAAGGCGCTATATAAATCCAAGTCTTTCTTTCTTAGTGATGAATACCATCTATCTGTGGTGATTTGATTATTTTGAGCCCTTTTAGCTTGTCTAGTATTTCCATCAATTATATAGAAATTGTTGATTTTACTTTAGTTATGTCTTTTTGAAGAAGCCTATGCTACAACTTTGTCTTTAATCTGTGGCGTTTCAGTTCAGAGTGAAATTGGTTTATTTTAAACTAAATGCTTACAGGTAGTTTCCCTTTAGTCGAGGGAAACCTATGTTCCGAATGGAATGTACATTGAATGCATTCAGTACCTAATATGAGCTGCAATTATTTTGAAAAAAATTGATTTTATCAGAGGTTTCTACCTTTCCTGAAGGCATTGACGTCTTGATGGATATGGATCTATGGATACCAGTCATTCTCCAGTTCCCTGACCAAGTGAAATTCTTTACACATGAGCTCAAATGGTGAGCCCCGAAATTCCACAATCTGCAGTCCTTGCACTTAAGCCGGAATCGTGCCTGCCAGTGCCCTTCAATGCTAATCCTGCCAGACTACACAGGGTCAGAGATAGGGAAGCTTACTAGCACAGCACCTGGTGGGCACCTGCAGTTCTGTGGGCGCATATTGGTCATCGCCTGTCCTCCCCCAACCCCGAGAGATCTTGCCTCTACTGCCAGGTCTGGGGGGGATGGGGGCAACTCAGAAACACTGAAAATCAGCTGCAACTGGCCTCTTTTAAAGGGAAACTACCTGTAAGCCTTTTGACATTCAGGTAACGTTTCTGGCCTGGACTGCCATGGTGGTCCCTACTTGTACTGGCCTCTAAAGTTATGCTCAATCACTGTGAGGCTGAAGACAAGAGTAGGAAGTCACTGCCCCAGCCTAGTCCCTTCTGACACAGCGTTCCTTGCAAAGGGTGGATAGAAGTTCCGCCCTTACAAGGTTCTGCAGATACTGACAGCGCAGACCAGGACCTGGTGTATCTGGGTTCTGGGCTGATTTACAGCCCTTTTACCACACTCTTGCCAGAGTTGTAGTGGGAGTGAGCCAGGTGGCTATAGAATGGAGTACAGTAGCATAGTGGTTATGTTGCTGGACTAATAATCCAGAGGCCTGGACTAATAATCCCACCATGGCAGCTGGGGAATTTAGATTGAGTTAATTAAATATTTTAGGAACGATGACTATGAAAATACTGGATTGTCGTAAAAACCCATCTGATTCACTAATGTTCTTTAGGGAAGGAAATCTGCCGTCCTTACCTGGTCTAGCCTACATGTGACTCCAGACCTATAGCAATGTGGTTGACTCTTAACTGGCCTCTGAAACGGCCTAGCAAGCCACTCAGTTGTACCAACCCATGACAAAGAAGTACTGCAGTGGTTCAAGAAGGCAGCCCACCACTCAAGGACAATTAGGGATGCACAATAAATGCTGGCCTTGCCAGCAGTGCCCACATCCCGTGAACAAATGTTAAAAAATCAGGCTCTGAGTGTCATCAGGCTATTTGACTACAATGGGCATAGAAACATAGAAAACATAGAAAATAGGTGCAGGAGTAGGCCATTCGGCCCTTTGAGCCTGCACCGCCATTCAATGAGTTCATGGCTGAACATGCAACTTCAGTACCCCATTCCTGCTTTCTCGCCATACCCCTTGATCCCCCTAGTAGTAAGGACTTCATCTAACTCCCTCTTGAATATATTTAGTGAATTGGCCTCAACAACTTTCTGTAGTAGAGAATTCCACAGGTTCACCACTCTCTGGGTGAAGAAGTTTCTCCTCATCTCGGTCCTAAATGGCTTACCCCTTATCCTTAGACTGTGACCCCTGGTTCTGGACTTCCCCAACATTGGGAACATTCTTCCTGCATCTAACCTGTCTAAACCCGTCAGAATTTTAAATGTTTCTATGAGGTCCCCTCTCATTCTTCTGAACTCCAGTGAGTACAAGCCCAGTTGATCCAGTCTTTCTTGATAGGTCAGTCCCACCATCCCGGGAATCAATCTGGTGAACCTTCGCTGCACTCCCTCAATAGCAAGAATATCCTTCCTCAAGTTAGGAGACCAAAACTGTACACAATACTCCAGGTGTGGCCTCACCAAGGCCCTGTACAACTGTAGCAACACCTCCCTGCCCCTGTACTCAAATCCCCTCGCTATGAAGGCCAACATGCCATTTGCTTTCTTAACCGCCTGATGTACCTGCATGCCAACCTTCAATAACTGATGTACCATGACACCCAGGTCTCGTTGCACCTCCCCTTTTCCTAATCTGTCACCATTCAGATAATAGTCTGTCTCTCTGTTTTTACCACCAAAGTGGATAACCTCACATTTATCCACATTATACTTCATCTGCCATGCATTTGCCCACTCACCTAACCTATCCAAGTCGCTCTGCAGCTTCATAGCATCCTCCTCGCAGCTCACACTGCCACCCAACTTCGTGTCATCCGCAAATTTGGAGATACTACATTTAATCCCCTCGTTTAACATTAATGTACAGTGAAAACAGCTGGGGCCCCAGCACAGAACCTTGCGGTACCCCCTAGTCACTGCCTGCCATTCTGAAAAGTACCCATTTACTCCTACTCTTTGCTTCCTGTCTGACAACCAGTTCTCAATCCACGTCAGCACACTACCCCCAATCCCATGTGCTTTAACTTTGCACATTAATCTCTTGTGTGGGACCTTGTCGAAAGCCTTCTGAAAGTCCAAATATACCACATCAACTGGTTCTCCCTTGTCCACTCTACTGGAAACATCCTTAAAAAATTCCAGAAGATTTGTCAAGCATGATTTCCCTTTCACAAATCCATGCTGACTTGGACCTATCATGTCACCTCTTTCCAAATGCGCTGCTATGACATCCTTAATAATTGATTCCATCATTTTACCCACGACTGAGGTCAGCCTGACCGGTCTATAATTCCCTGTTTTCTCTCTCCCTCCTTTTTTTAAAAAGTGGGGTTACATTGGCTACCCTCCACTCGATAGGAACTGATTCAGAGTCAATGGAATGTTGGAAAATGACTGTCAATGCATCCGCTATTTCCAAGGCCACCTCCTTAAGTACTCTGGGATGCAGTCCATCAGGCCCTGGGGATTTATCGGCCTTCAATCCCATCAATTTCCCCAACACAATTTCCCAACTAATAAAGATTTCCCTCAGTTCCTCCTCCTTACTAGACCCTCTGACCCCTTTTATATCCGGAAGGTTGTTTGTGTCCTTCTTAGTGAATACCGAACCAAAGTACTTGTTCAATTGGTCTGCCATTTCTTTGTTCCCCGTTATGACTTCCCCTGATTCTGACTGCAGGGGACCTAAGTTTGTCTTTACTAACCTTTTTCTCTTTACATATCTATAGAAACTTTTGCAATCCGTCTTAATGTTCCCTGCAAGCTTCTTCTCGTACTCCATTTTGCCTGCCCTAATCAAACCCTTTGTCCTCCTCTGCTGAGTTCTAAATTTCTCCCAGTCCCCGGGTTCGCTGCTATTTCTGACCAATTTGTATGCCACTTCCTTGGCTTTAATACTATCCCTGATTTCCCTTGATAGCCACGGTTGAGCCACCTTCCCTTTTTTATTTTTACGCCAGACAGGTATGTACAATTGTTGTAATTCATCCATGCGGTCTCTAAATGTCTGCCATTGCCCATCCACAGTCAACCCCTTAAGTATCATTCGCCAATCTATCCTAGCCAATTCACGCCTCATACCTTCAAAGTTACCCTTCTTTAAGTTCTGGACCATGGCCTCTGAATTAACTGTTTCATTCTCCATCCTAATGCAGAATTCCACCATATTATGGTCACTCTTCTCCAAGGTGCCTCGCAGACATGTCTGGGCATCATAGACATGTCTGGTCATGTCCATGACGAACACTACACACATCCTTTCCAGTAAAGGATTACTAGATAGGGGTAGAAGTAGGAACTCTGTTTGACTTTCTCCTTCCTAACCCAAAGTGCTGACATAAATTATAGTAGTTCTACTGACAGCCTGGGTGAGATCAGCCAACTCAGCACAGATTTTGGATTGAATCTGGGAACTTCATGAGCAGTATGGCTCATCTACTCAGTATCGTAGCCAACTGAGCCATTTGGGAGCTATGATGCCTATCATCATTAAATTTCCAAATGGACCTTCAAAGTTGACTAAATTTGACACATCTGAATGATGTGTCAATCAAAGTGGGCCATTAAGGGGAAATTAATGTACCAGAGGTTGTTGCCTAAAGTATGTTATGTATTGGTTCATAACAATGCAAACTAAGCTGTATAGTCTCCTGTGACAGAAGTAGTGATAGACGTTATTTTCAGCATCAGATATTTCATTTTAATTTTCTATCCCAATTGATTTGACCCAAATAACGTGTTATGATTCTGATCGTTAAGCTGACCCACTTCTATGCATTGAATGTTCTACTCATTTCCTTTATACTGTACACTGACCTTGATGCATTTACTTTTTCAGCAGTAAGATGTTCTGCAACAAATACTTATATTGCTCTTCAGTTGGAACACAAGGAAAATTTGAGTGTCCTTATGCGAAAATGAACACATTTGTTGCTACTTACATAATTGAATCAAAGTTTTGCAGGGAATACTTGTCATTTTTTTTGTAATTTAGGTGCTTAAACTCCTACATGTGCTGCATTTAGAAAAAAGAAATGCATAAAGGTTGGCTTGCATGTAACACTGGTGGAGCAGAGCTGAAACACTGGGGGTGAAATTCGATAGCGCTAAGAAACTGGCGTGGGCACCGCGATGCGAGATATCCCCGTGCCCGTTCAGAAAGTGCAGGCAGCACGCCAATTTGGCACTGCCTGCTAACTAACCTGATAGGAGCGCACGGTCTTGCGTGGAACGTGCTGCTGACAAGCTGTGCGCTCAGCAGGGGGTCAAAGTTCATGTCGCTGTAGCAAGGCTAGCTTTACTTAAAGCTAGCCTGCTCCTATTCAAGGCAGTCTGCAGCTGTTAAAGCTGAACTGCCTTCTGCACATGAAAAAAAAATCTTAAAGCACAAGTCAGTCTACAGCTCTTAAAGCTGAATTGACTTCTATACATAACAATTGCTAAAAGTGCTTCAGCACTAACACAAATGGCTCAACAAGCCAGGGAAAGGGTACCCAGGGTCTCGGATGCAGCACTCCAGCATTGTGCAGGTGGTCAACTGGAAAAGTGATCCTCTACGCACAAGGGCCAGGAGGCTCTCCAGAAAGAAGCATGTGGGACTAGATGACTAGATCGCTGAGGCAGTCACTGCCAGCAGTGTCACCCCCCAGAACCTGGCTCTAGTGCCCAAAGAAGTTTCAGGATCTCCAGTGAGTGGCCTAAGTCAGTGAATATATCTTCAAAAGCTGTCTGCTAACAACTGCACAACTAGCCTCACACGCTGCTCAATGCACAACTCCCCCCACATCACTCACCTACTAAGAATCTCTACCAAACATGGGGTATACCTCACATTCATAGCTTCACCTCACCCCCTTGGAGGTCAAGATGCTGGAATCCTCATACGTTATCCCCTTTTTCGCAACTCACTTCACCCTCATTCCACAATCTCTTCTGATTTACAAGCTGCACGTGGTGTATGCATGCACCTCTTGCTTTAGCCTGCTCCCCTTAGGCCATCTGCAGTGTCCCCCACTGATAGTCAGCAGCCTTCCACCAGCCATGCTGCAGCCACTGCGAGACTTCACTAGGATAGGCAAAGGAACACACAAGACGATCACTAATGGTATGTACGAGGATGATTAGTTTATTGTTTGATGCAATATTGGATGCATATATGGATAAAGTTGGATTGGAAAGTTTGCCTTGTGGTGGCTTTTATTTCAGCATTATGGGCAAGAATATGCTCTGATGGTCAGTAATAGAGGGAAGGTAAGATGTGGGACAAATGATTAAAGGAGAATTTTGGTTGTGTTCACTGGTACCACAGGCGGATGCTTCGATCCCGGCCAGAAAGGGGTCATCTGAGTTGCCTCCTTCCTTCCGCTTCCTCTTCTTCTGCTTACTCCTCTTCCCTCTGTGAGCAGCTTGTCCCTTTACTGCCTCTGCTCCATCTCCATGTAATGCTGCAGCCCAAGGAGGACTGTAAGTAGAGTCCTCAGGACTGGGAGTAAGTGTTGTTCTCAGAGGCCTTCCTTTAAATGCCAAAGCCTTGAAAACGTCCAGCAGCACTCCCTGCACACTTGAACAAGTTTTAAATGGATTGCACCAAGCCACTACTCCAATAAAATGTGAAAAAAAAAATGCAAAAGCAAAAATTTTAACTTATCTGAAAGTTGTATGTTAAGAAGTGCTGGCAGTGTCTCTGTTGTACTGCTGTACGCATATTCTTCTGTGTAAGGTTTGGAGAGGGCGGTATCAAGAGCGGCGTTGTTGAAAATCCCAGATGGTGTGTCAGTTCAGACGTTGCACGGTGATTGATGTCACGATCTGCAACATTTAAATATGTGCGGTGAGTGCAGGCAATGGCAGCGCTGTTGACCTGTCCAAAATGGTGGTCGCCGCGTTCCATGCCGGAAGCGGGAGGAAGTGAGGCAGTAGCCATTTTATCTGCCAAACTGGCCTGAATGGATGGCGCTAAAGGTTCTAATTTCGTGACCACTGTTCCTAATTTTCCCTACCTTAGTTAAAGGAAAGTTAATTCCTCCGCGTTACAGACTGAAAATAATATCTATTCTTTCTTTGAGGTGAGAGTTGCCACACTGCATTAGTTTTAGCACGGATCCTCCTTCAGCCTCAACCTCATCTGAATCCAGAAGTCTCCTGCCGTGAATGATGTCCGTGCACATGCACACTGACTCATCCCATAAGCCAGGCACATTTTTTTCTAAGACATCAATCTCCCTAAATTTGTACTGGATCTGAGCCTGAGGCAAGTGACTGCTCTGCAATTTGTTGACAGATTTCAGGTTGGTAGCGCATTGCACTCCCAAAATGACCACCGGAGGGGTCTTGGTGTTCCCTCTTAAGTGCAGTTTGTGAAGATAGCAGTGGGAGATTAGACTTTGGAGCTATAGTTAAGTGTAATGGTAACTTGACATTGATTTAGGTTTAATTCCTCAAACATTGTCAGGTTGATTCCATACATTTTACTACCGTGTTAATCTATAAGTGATGCTTGCTCTGTCAGCAAAATACTGTGCTTCAGCAAAGTGGAGTAGGTAAAGGCATTTCAATTTACTGTGGATTGGTTGGTGCTACCTGGGTTACCAATGCAATTCTATGTTACTTTTTTACTGCAAATGCATTTTCTTTGAAGCATATGGATTTGGTGCTTAGTGCAGCCACTAAGTAAGCATAACTAAACGTAGGGCACATACTATATGTAATTCCATATATTATGTCCCCTAAATTTATTATGTTTATTTAGTTTCCAATACTAAGCATCAAATCCTTTCTCTTTCCCTTCGGGAAAAAAATCTTGCAGAATAGGACTTTTGTGAAAGACAGATTCAGGAATGCAGCATACAGGGTACCATATTTTTTTTCATTCATTTTCCACACATCAGGCTCTCATATGAAATGTGTACAGGGAAATGGTCTTGCACTTAATTTATCTTGAGCAGCTATTTCTCCTTGGCATTAAACATTGGCAATGATACATTAGCAGAGGTGGCATAAGAGTGCTGTGAAAGCAGATGTAAATCACAGTTTAAATATTAAAATGGCAGCACTAATTAATGTACGGCTTTGCCACATACAGTGAGAAATTAGCGCTTGACTGCAACTGTGATGGCCTAGATTGTAATGTTTGGAAATATTAAAATGCAAAAGCAAAAATCTAAACTTATCTGAAAGTTGTATGTCAAGAAGCGCTGGCAGCGTCTCCAAAGAATTAAGATATGCTGCAAAGGGTAATCATTTATATAACAGCCTATTAAATAGCCTAACCAGGGAAACACTAACTGACTTCATAAGATAACAATATAATTACGGTGGAGGAAGACCATTTGACCCATCTGAGCTCATCCATCCAGAATAACTCTAAGGTCCCCTCGTTGCAGCATCCAATTGGTTTGTAAATTATTTCAGGGTTTCCACATCCAATATTCTAGCCCATTATCTTAGGATCAATCAGCCTCAAGGCTGAGGTGATTTTAGAGCTTATAACCACCTCAGCCTACCATTCCCAAACTTTGGGAATTTAGAGGTAGTGGAGGGGAAGGTCATGTCATTGGAGGACTGGTCTGACAGATTTTGAGTGGGAACTGCAATCTAGCAGAAACTGGTACACACTCCCTTTGTATAACAGTGCTGCTATTCACGATAGGCCTGGTTTCAATGGCAGCGCTGAAATGTAAATGAGGTGGCATTTCCACTGCATTAGCAGGTGAGTTCCATCTGGAAGGTGGTGTTTGGCTCCTCCTCTGGTGGCATTGGTGCCAGTGATGGAAAATGTAAGCTAATGCCAGTGGTTTATGCCGCTGTTTTTCTGAGCACAAGTTGGGTGAGCACCCTGCCTGCTCAAACAGGCCCATGGAGGCCATGAGATCCTCACATTACAATCTTGTATGGATTCTCTTTGTGTCAGTGTCATAAATAAAGTTCACAATTGCATTCACAGTTACTTTATAGTTACTGCCGGTCCTGTGGTGTTGAGATAGAGGATCAGCCATGATCATATTGAATGGCGGTGCAGACTCGAAGGGCCGAATAGCCTACTACTGCACCTATTTTCTATGTTTCTATGTTTCTATGTGGAATGAGCCCCAGTACAATGTCTACTTGAAGGGTTTCTGTAATATAAAGGGGACATTAAAGATTCTATAATGGTTTTAGACAGAGAATGTGTATTCATTAAAAGTTAAGCAATAAAATCAATAATAACTATGAAATGAGGTATTGTTTGAATTTGAAAGCATTTATTTGATTAAATTGCTTTCCTTAACTATATACCGATTAAAGTCTATTGAAATAGGCTTGATATTATGTGTTGCTGAGATTCAGTTCAGCAGGGTAGGCCTAAATGGTCAGCTTTGTGGCATTTAAAAAAAAATTGTTCCTGGGATGTGGGCATCATGGCAAGGTCAGCATTTATTGCCCGTCCCTAATTGCCCTTGAGAAGGTGGTGGGGAGCTGCTTTCTTGAACTGCAGCAGTCCTTGTGGTGAAAGAACTCCCACAGTGCTGTTAGGGAGGGAATTCCAGGAATTTGACCCAACGACGATGAAGGAACGGCGATATATTTCCAAGTCAGGATGATGTGTAACTTGGAGGGGAACTTGCAGGTGATGTTGCTCCCATGCGCCTGCTGCCCTTGTCCTTATAGGTGATAGAGGTCGTGGGTTTTGGAGGTAATGCCGAAGAAGCCTTGGTGATTTGCTGCAGTGCATTTTGTAGATGGTACACACTGCAGCCACGATGTGCCAATAGTGGAAAGAATGAATATTGAAGGTGGTGGATAGGGTGCCCACCAAGCGGGCTGTTTTGTCCTGGATGGTGTTGAGCTCCTTGTACATTGTTGGACTGCACTCATCCTGGCAAGTGGAGAGTATTCCATCACACTCTTGACTTGTGCCTTGTAGATGGTGGAAAGGCACTGGGGAGTCAGGAGGTGAGACACTCGCCGCAGAATTCCCAGCCCCTGACCTGCTCTTGTTGCCACAGTTTTTATGTGTCTGGCCCAGTTAAGTTTCTGGTCAATGGTGACCCCCAGGATGTTGATGGTGAGTGATTCGGCAATGGTAATGCCGTTGAATATCAAGGGATGGTGACTAGACTCTCACTTGTTGGAGATGGTCATTGCCTGGCACTTGTGTGGTGCAAATGTTACTTGCCACTTAACAGTCCAAGTCTGAATGTCGTCCAGGTCTGGCGGCATACGGGCATGTACTACTTCATTTACTGAGGAAATAATAGCCTGCTGTCAGCTGTAACTGCTTAAATTACCTCTTCTTTTTTTCTCTGAATAAACTGAGTTTTTTTTAATATATCCAGCTCTGTTCTACACTTGATTTAAATTTGGTAACAGAAAAGTAAACATAGAAAATAGGTGCAGGAGTAGGCCATTCGGCCCTTCGCGCCTGCACCACCATTCAATAAGATCATGGCTCATCATCCCCTCAGTACCCCTTTCCTGCTTTCTCTCCATACCCCTTGATCCCTTTAGCCGTAAAGTCCATATCTAACTCCCTCTTGAATATATCCAATGAACTGGCATCAACAACTCTCTGCGGCAGGGAATTCCACAGGTTAACAACTCTCTGAGTGAAGAAGTTTCTCCTCATCTCTGTCCTAAATGGCCTACCCCTTATCCTAAGACTATGTCCCCTGATTCTGGACTTCCCCAACATTGGGAACATTCTTCCCGCATCTAACCTGTCAAGTCCCATCAGAATCTTATACGTTTCTATGAGATCCCCTCTCATCCTTCTAAACTCCAGTGAATAAAGGCCCAGTTGGTCCAGTATCTCCTCATATGACAGCCCAGCCATCCCTGGAATCAGTCTGGTGAACCTTCGCTGCACTCCCTCAATAGCAAGAATGTCCTTTCTCAGATTAGGAGACCAAAACTGAACACAATATTCCAGGTGAGGCCTCACCAAGACCCTGTACAACTGCAGTAAGACCTCCCTGCTCCTATACTCAAATCCCCTTGCTATGAAGGCCAACATACCATTTGCCTTCTTCACCACCTGCCGTACCTGCATGCCCACTTTCAGTGACTGATGAACCATGACACCCAGGTCTCGTTGCACCTCCCCTTTTCCTAATCTGCCGCCATCCAGATAATATTCTGCCTTCTTGTTTTTGCCCCCAAAATGGATAACCTCACATTTATCCACATTATACTGCATCTGTCATGTATTTGCCCACTCACTAACTTGTCCAAGTCACCCTACAGCCTCTTAGCGTCCTCCTCACAGCTCACAGCGCCACCTAGTTTAGTGTCATTCGCAAACTTGGAGATATTACACTCAATTCCTTCATCTAAATCGTTAATGTATATTGTAAAGAGCTGAGGTCCCAGCACTGAGCCCTGCGGCACTCCACTAGTCACTGCCTGCCATTCTGAAAAGGATCCGTTTATCCCGACTCTCTGCTTCCTGTCTGCCAACCAGTTCTCTATCCACATCAGTACATTACCCCCAACACCATGCGCTTTGATTTTGCACACCAATCTCTTGTGCGGGACCTTGTCGAAAGCCTTTTGAAAGTCCAAATACACCACATCCACTGGTTTTCCCTTGTCCACTCTGCTAGTCACATCCTCAAAAAATTCCAGAAGATTCGTCAAGCATGATTTCCCTTTCATAAATCCATGCTGACTTGGTCCAATCCTGTCACTGCTTTCCAAATGCGCTGCTATTTCATCCTTAATGATTGATTCCAACATTTTCCCCACTACTGATGTCAGGCTAACCAGTCTATAATTACCCATTTTCTCTCTCCCTCCTTTTTTAAAAAGTGGTGTTACATTAACTACCCTCCAGTCCATAGGAACTGATCCAGAGTCGATAGACTGTTGGAAAATGATTACCAATGCATCCACTATTTCTAGGGCCACTTCCTTAAGTAATATTAGTATTTATGTTAGTGTTAGTATTAATATTAATATTATTAGTATTAGTATTGTGCCAATACTATCAGCCCTATTCTGCTTTTCTGCAAGATCTTATTGTAGACATGCTGGAGCTGCTGGTATGGACAAGGCAGTGTTTCATTAATAAGGCCCTTCCTCAAAGCTCAGGAAGACAGGATGAACAGGATTAGGTTAGGGGAGGGGAAGAGGTAAAAAACAAATCTTGGAAACCTCTGTTTTAATAAATCGACCTCTGAATATAATGTTACCAGTTGAATATCTGCAAATGCTGTGTTAAATTACTTAGCAGCTGGTTGTGAGGTGTTCATGCACTTCACTATTACCAATGTAATTTAAACATATTTGGAAAGGTGCATTATTTTCTCATTGATATAATTTATCAAAATAACCAGTGTTTCTCTCTGCTAACCTGTAAAAGTTGTATTTATTCTTTTTAAATCAACATTGCAAATAATGTGCTCCATATGTCAGAGTGCTCAGTATATTACAATGCGCTCAGTATATTACAATGTGTTCAGTGTATTGCAATGTGCTCCATATATCACAGAGTGTTCAGTATATTTCAACGTGCTCAGTATATTTGCTATATTTCAGTGTGCTCCGCATGTTGCAGTATGCTCAGTATTTTATAGAGTGTTTAGTATATTGCAGCTCGCTCAATATATCCACAGAGACAGTTTTTCAACGTGTTCAAATATCTAAAGATTCTGATGTTATTTGGTATATTTCTTTTCAGAATGTATGTAATCATTCCCTAAATGTTGATATATGTGTTCAAAGTTTATGAAATACTATGTGAATTTTTGTAAGGAGCTGTCATGCTACACTTTGACCTTTGAACTCAATCTCATTGGCCTTGTTACAGCCTTAGAGCTAGAGGGTTTGGACAATTTACAGCAGTAAATGGATATTGAGATTTAATCCAGCCTACATCTCTTTGGCATTGTAAGCAAGATGTGAGACTAATACTAATCTGCAGTTATTGGGAATGGGATTTTTCTATTTCTGGATAAAATTAAATGTGAGTTACAATATTACAAGCCTCTGCACGTTGGTCTTCACATCCTGGTGGAACATTCTCCTCCCCCTACACTTAATTATAAATTTATCATTTAGCTTGTGGGAAAACAGACTGGCTGTAGAAAAGGCCAAGCACCCTTGGGTATCCCTCTACTTAACATGCTCATTTCCGTGCAATTACAAACTACAAACCTAAGGCTCTATACTCAGTTGGATGGACAGTGATAAAAGCCTACGATAGGCAGATGCTGGCCAGGAGCTATCCACCCCAGCTATTTTCTGGGGCAATGGTAAATTACTGGCATCAATCAGGGATGACCAATCTACTGATAAAGCATGGGCAATAAGCATTTTAAAGAAGGCGTTAACTGCTTCTTCCACCCCCCGCCGCCCCACCCCCCCCGCAACCCACAACCCACCTTTCCCCCCCCATTTTGGCTTCACTGTTGATGAAACTTCAGGGACCTGAAATTCTGAGCTTTTTGGTGCAAAAGTGGTGTCGTTCTGGGGACCAGAATTAGGGACACAAGTCTGATGCGCAGAGTTACACTCGTTCTAAAATACACGCTAAATTCCAGTAGAAGTCGCTATTCGCAGAAGGTGTGCCCATCTCCATAATGATGCATGTGTGTAAATGTGAGGATAATGAGGGCCAAAGCTGATATTTCAGAAATTCTACCATTTACATAAGAATCGCAGCTGACTTAAGTTAAGTTTGTAGAAAAAAGCAGGTAATTTACCTGTATGACTTGTCAAACTGTGGATATCTGAACGGAATATATGCAATTAAGGACAGTAAGGTAAACGGGATATATGAAAATGTATAAGCCATGGAAGAATAGCTGGGAGAATGTCAGATTGCAAATAGTGCAACATCAGCATAGCTAACAGTCTTTCTCAAGGTTTCAAGTCACTAATCCTGCCAATAATATATAATTGTAACATGAAATACATCTGCAGAATTGCAAGGTCTCAGTTAATAGTCACACCATTAGATTGAAACATTTAGAGGCAATGCTTGAGCTTTCAAGAAGAACATCTCATATAGATTGACTAATGAGTGGCTGAGTTAGACTGTCAATCCATTTGTATTTTGTTATCTGATTTCAAAACTGTATAACTGTTAACGCTTTACGATGTAACGTCACCTATCCGTAGGGAGTGTGTATGCTCTATCCAGAGAGTATATCTTCTGTCTGATAGGTCTTACTGGCCGGTAATAAAGACTGCTTTGTTCAAAGCACAAGAGGTATTCGACTCAGTAATTTTACTGAACCAGATTGAAGTAAAAGAATCCGGGAATTTACATTTGGTGTCAGAAGTGGGATCTCAACGGACAACTGCCGACAACTTGCGAACTAAGAGCCAGACTAACCTTGGACGAGACAGGGGGAAAGTGGCCACTGGAGTGAGTATGATTTCAATACTGTTCCAGTTTCCCCCAGTTTCATAAGTCTGAGAAAAGTTTAGCCACTCGCTGGTTCTCGGGTAGTGTCTGAACGAGATTCATAACAATTTGGCGAATACCTTCTAAAATTAGAAATAGGTGTTCATCTGATTGAATTTAAACTGCGCAGTAACGTGAAAGGATAGGGAAATTTGGAAACTGAAAGAAATTAATTGAGGCTCATAAGAAATCAAAATTAGAAAATTAGGCTCACAGGGAATAAAATGGGGATTTAAATAGAGGATAGGTGTTCAACTCAGGTACGACGTCGACCTTGTATATCACTTGGCCCATCTAGGCTCTGATTGAATTAAAAAAAAAACCCCGCAGCAACTCGGAAGGTAGGGCCGACGCGAACACGCAGCGGCGCAGACGCACAAACAACGCGAGACGCGCAGCGGTGCGAGCGTGCGGCCGAGAGGAGAAGGGCCGAAGCGAACGCGCAGTGACGTAAACGCGCAGTGAAGCGAACGCGCAGTGATGTCATCGCGCAGTGACGTAGACGCGCAGTGACGTAAACGCGCAGTGACGCCGACGCGTAGTGACGCAGAGGCGCAGCAACGCGAATCGCGAAAGTCAGTGCTAATGGCAGTAAGTCTTTGTAAGTCTTAAGTGTTTAGAGTTTTAAGTAAAGTTTTAAGTATTGAAATCGCGTGGCAACGCGAACCGCGCGGCGACGCGGGTAAGTGTTAGAAGTCTTTGTCTATTTTGTAAATCGTGCGGCGACGCGAACCGCGCAGCGACGCGGGTAAGTGTTAGAAGTCCTTGTTTATCTTTTAAAGTTTAAGTATCTTAACTCACGCGGCGACGCGAGCCACGGGTCGACGCGGATTGCGCGGCGACGTGAACTGCGAGGCAACGCGGATTGCGCGGCGATGTGAACTGCGAGGCGACGTGGTAGTTTAGTATTGAAATCGCGCGGCGACGCGAACCGCGCAGCGACGCGGGTAAGTGTTAGCATTAGTAAAGTTTGGTTATTTGGAGTTAGTTAAAGTCAGTGTTAGTTCTGTAAAGTCTGTGTCTATTTTTAAGTTTGTTTAAATTGCATAACGACACGAACGCGTAGCGACACAGTAATACGAGGGGCAGTGTGAAAATGGGTAATCAGTTAGATAAAACCATGGATGCGGATAGTCCGCTACAAAAGCTATGTGAGGAATTCCCTGAAAGAGCTGAAGACTTTAGAAAATTATCAGGAGCCCTGAATAAATTATTAGGGGATGACCAGTGGCCTCTAGGTGGCACTAGAAGCGTAGAGGTAGCAAAAAAAGCACAGGGATTAATTTGGAGAAGGGGACGAGGAAAAGGGGATAAAAATTTAATTGCAACCTGGCGACATTATTGTCAGAAATTAAAAGATGCATCACTTCTATCGAGTTGGCAAACAAATGCTATTAAATTAGGACTTTCATTGACAGAGGGAACGCATGTTAAAACTGTAGACGTCTTAAAGAAAGAATGTGCGCATGAGAAACTTGCTAAGAGATCCTCTGAGAAAGGTATTGATCAACTACGAGTTAAAATGGCTGGCATTGTGTTAGCCGAGGCTGATGATGAAATTGATGAGTGGCCACTGACTCAGCGCCCAACGGCGCCTCCCGCACCCCCTGGCCTCTTGCTCCAGTCCTCTTCCCAACATCCTCTACCTAACACTCCGAAAAAAAAAGGAGTTAAAAATAACCCCATACCACCAAAGCAACAAACCCGAACTGACTCCTCATCCTCTGATAGCGATTCGGATCCCCAGTTTACAAGCAATATAGCCGAAAGGACCAGATCTCACACTCGAAAGGGCAGAACTGAATCTCAACATTACAAACAGTCCCGTAAATCTTCTGGTCAATCTACTAGTCCAAGTTGTGAAAGACATAGTAAACCCCTCCGCCGATTAAGATGCAAAACTGTCAAGCAGTCAGACAGCTCTGAAACATCCTCCGACCTAGAAATTTCCAAGATCCCAAAGTCCCGGCACCAATTCCCTGTCAGACCGATGCCAAACCCTGATGCACAACAAGCTGCAGATCACCCCACTATAGATGTCTATGTGCCTTGGAAACCAAATGAAATTATGGCCCTTATGGCCAACATACCTGATCGAAAAAAAGAACCTATCAAGTTTATAGATTACCTTCGAACAACTATTTCAGTTTATAATGCAGAATCAAGGGACCTGTGGTCCTTAGTAAAGCAAACCTTGAGCCCAACTGAACACACCCGATTTCTAACTCACCTAGGACGTGCTACTCATGATGCATTATTGATTGCTCACCCTAACGATGTCCAGGATCGCCTAAACGATATCTTTAATGCTCTCACCACGACCCTTCAGAAGCCCATCAGTATGGCCACAGTATTAGAAACTAAACCCAAGCGTGAAGAAACTCCCGATGAATTTATGGAAAGATTCATTGAAATATACGGGAGTCAATCCGGAGATAATGCCTTCAGGGCAGGAGAGGATTCTCCTCAATTCTGCGCCATCCTACTTCAGTGCTTGCCCTATTCGATTGCTCATGCTATTCGGACAAATAATATGAATTGGGCAGATAACAGTAAAGCCCAGATGGAGAGGGCAGTTAGATATTATTGGCAGGAAAAGAAAGGGGAGGGGGGAGGTGCGCCCCCAACCCGAGTCAAGACTGAATACGTGACTAGAAGGGAAGAGCCGCCTCAGGAGGAAGGACCAAAACCCGACCCAAGGGGATACCAGATGGAACCGCAGTATTGCGTGCCTGGTTGGGTGAATAAACAGGGATACGGTTATATCGAACACCCAAATGGCCCGGGCCCTGCTAATTACGGACCACCCTACTGTCCCCGGCCTGGTATGGGAAAAGGTCAGGGCTGGGAAAGGAGAAATGGATGTTTTAACTGTGGGCAGGAAGGACACTGGATTAAAAATTGCCCCTACTATCAGCGTGGAAGAGGAAGAGGAGGGAAAGGGGGGGGGCAAGGGGGGAGAGGAGGATTTTACACTAACTTCTCCCAGAACAACCCTTTTGGTCACTTGTCCCCCAATTGACTACACAGCTTGATTGTACAGGGATCCTCCCCGGACGACGAACCAATGATATCGTTAAAAATTCTGAATGAATGGCAACCCTTTTTGATAGATACGGGAGCCTTCATGTCTTCTGTACAATCAAAGCTTAAACTCCCTGCCTCCACTGAAACACAGGAACTTTCGGGATTCTTGGGACAAATCTCGACATTCCCGGTGTCAGAACTAGTTAAAGTGGGTTACCAAGAAGAATTGGTAGAACATCGATTTGTCATCACTACCAATCTGGACTGTAACTTGATGGCTAGAGACCTCCTCTGCAAATTCCAGTTGCATTTGGAGTGTGGAGATGATGGGATTATTGTAAAACAGGAAACCCTTAAGCGGCAGTATTATACCACTAGAACCCCTCAGTGGTGGTCTCTGGACCTGCCGCAGGCACCCTATCACGTGACCCTAGCATACGATCCTAGTGGAAAGAATCGGGACCTACAGAACTTTTATCAGGATCACGAAGGGGAAGTGAAGGGAATTCTATTAAGGGCTAGAGTGACTGGACCGGAAGGAGAGGCAGATTTTGTGGAAGTGGATAAGAATCTGTGGAAACAGCCCCTAACAGTGGCACCGCATATTGCTCGTGAAGTATTAGCCCCTCGCCATGCTAAAGATTTAGGAGTTATGGTACACAAGGCCATAGATGAGGCTGACCCTACCAGCCGGGATGTGCAAATCGTAAAATATGGCCGAACCGTCCAATTTCATGGGGACCCCGAGAAAGAATTAACAACTCTACGGCATCATACTGGCTCGGACATACCTGATTATGTGGATCCTCATGTGTGGGTAGAGGACCCCTCCCAAGTGGGTTATACTCCCATTGATCCGATTGAAATTCCAGTGAAGGGCAATGTGGACTGGCTCTCTATCCGACAGTACCCACTGAAATCACAGGCAATACCAAGTATCCACCGATTGATTAAGGGGCTAATGAAACAGGGGATTTTGGTCCGATGTCAGTCCCCATGTAACACTCCTATACTGGCAATACCTAAGCCAGGCAGACCAAACGAATACCGTTTGGTCCAAGACCTCCGAGCTATCAATACTATCGTCCAGCCCCTGCATGCTCTAGTTCCTAACCCAGCACAGATACTGTCTTTAATCCCAGCAGACGCCAAGATCTTCACAATAATAGACCTCCAACATGCCTTCTTCGCTTTACCGCTAGCCCAGGCGAGTCAGTACCTATTTGCCTTCACTTACCAGGGACAGCAATATACCTGGACAAGACTTCCCCAAGGGTTCATTCCCCAACCTTATTCTCAAGGTGCTTGCAGAAACAGTTACAGTCTCTCACGCTGAATAAGGGATCTACTTTGATTCAGTGTGTGGACGATTTACTGATATCCAGCGTAGATGAACCAAGTAATAGAGAGGATGCTAATCAGTTATTGAATCACTTGTCCTCCCTGGGATACATAGTATCCCCGTCGAAGGTCAAAATTGGCCAGTCACAAGTAAAATTTCTTGGGATCATTTTAACAGGCACCCACCGAGCCTTGGAGGCATGTCGAATTAAACCTATCTGCCAGTTTTCAGTCCCTGGCACGGCTAGACAAATGCGGCAGTGGTTGGGGATATTAAATTACTGTAGATCCTGGATTCCTAATGCTGCCCTGATGACCAAACAGCTCACACCGTACACTACGAAGGAAGGCAACTTTAAATTAGAATCTACACACATCCAAGCCTTTAAAGAACTAAAAACAGCCCTGCTGCAAGCTCCGGCTTTGGGACGGCCCCTCTACGACCGTCCCTTTCAATTGTATTGCACAATCATGGAAGATTGTGCTACTGCTGTTTTAACTCAGAAACACGGGGATAAACACAGGCCTGTTGCTTACTACTCTTCTAAGATAGATCCCGTTGCCTTGGGACACCCCGTATGTACTCAAATATTAACTGCTATCTACAATAGCCTACAATCTGCCGCCAACCTTACCCTTCAGCAAGATATTGTTGTATATACTTCTCACTCCGTAGCTGCCCTTTTGGGCCAACTGCAAACTCAACATCTTACCATGGCTAGGCAAAGTAGATATGAGATCTACCTACTAAATAATCCAAGGCTGACCTTTCGGTACTGTACTGCTATCAATCCAGCTTGTTTTCTTATCGAGCCACCCCAAGATGAGGAAGAACCCAGTCATGATTGTTTATCCTTAATTCAGGAGACCACATCGGTCAGGGAGGATTTAGTTGATGTACCAATGAAGGATCCAGACTGTATTATGTATGTAGACGGAAGTTCCTCCATTGACCCAGAAGGTAGACGAAATTCTGGATACGCCATAGTAAACCAGGAGAATCAGATCGTGGAATTTGCCGCCTTTGAGATCGCTTATTCTGCCCAACAAGCTGAACTATTTGCCCTTACCAGAGCCTGTATCCTGGCTAAAGACCTCAAGGTTAATATCTATACCGACTCTAGGTATGCCTTTGGGGTAGCCCATGATTTCGGACAATTATGGAAAAATAGGGGATTCCTAACCTCACAGGGGAGTGGGATATCTCATAAACAGTTAGTATCTGATTTGTTGCAAGCCCTCATGTTCCCCAAACGCATTGCCATTGTCAAATGTACTGCCCACACTACCGGAAAATCTCTGGTTGATAAAGGGAATCGTTGTGCTGACCAAGAGGCCAAACAGGCCTCTCGGGAACAACGATGGTAGTGCCCAGAATGATGAGTCAGACTAAAAATCCTGAAAAGGATAAGTTAGCCTCGGAGAAACCAATGCCAACCATCCAAGATGTTATACAAGCACAGGAGGACGCTCCTGAAAAAGATAAACTGTTGTGGAAAGATTATGGATGTACCTATGACCATGTTTCTAAACTCTGGACCACTCCCGCGGAACAGACTTGCATGTCTGACGAGTTGGCCTCATGGGTTATAGAATGTTTGCATTTTGCTACTCATTGTGGAGCAAGGGCAACAAGTGATACGCTTTTGGCTACTTGGTGGCACCCAAGACTTCAGGCGTTGGCCCAGAAAACTAGTAGTCGTTGCCTTGTTTGCCAACAGCATAATCCAGGGAAGGGAGTCCCCTGTGATTGGGGTAAGACGCCCCTACCAGAAGGTCCCTTTGAGACCTTGCAGTTGGACTACATTGAGTTGCAAAGGGTGCAGTATTATAAATATGTGTTAGTAATAGTGGATGTATTCAGCAAATGGATTGAAGCTTATCCTACCCTAGACAATAAAGCTCAAACTGTTGTTAAAGTGTTAATGAGGGAAATTGTTCCTAGATATGGTATCCCTGCGCGACTGAGTTCCGATAATGGCCCTCACTTTATTGGCCAAGTTAACAAAGAATTCTGCTCCCAGATGCACATCGACCAGCAACTACATTGCGCCTACCGACCCCAAGCTGCAGGACTGGTTGAGCGTGCTAATCAAACTCTGAAAAACAAACTTGCAAAACTAGTAGCATCAACTGGACTAAACTGGCTTAAACTCCTTCCCATAGCCCTATTCCAGATACGCACTACCCCAACTGGTAAAACTAAACTCACCCCCGCTGAAGTCATTTATGGTAAGCCCTTAAGGACCCCTTGGAATCAAAATGTCCCCTCCACTGTCCAATTCCATCACATGACTGAGGAGATGACCACATACATTCTTTCCTTAACTCAGGCTGTGCGAGAAGCCCACAACCAGGTTCGAGGGGCTCACCTTGACCTCCCAGTTTTACCTGAATCATCCCTCGTGGTTCAAGGAAAGTATGTTCTGATTAAGAAATGGGTTCGAAAAGGATTGGAGCCGAGATGGGAGGGCCCTTTTCAGGTGTTACTCACTACCCCTACTGCAGCTAAGGTGGAAGGGAAAAGTGCCTGGGTTCACCTGCACCACTGCAAGCTCATCACCATTTAAACAAATTTTGCTGGTTAGTCTAATTCTTGTTTCTGTTCCAGATCTCCTCCTCCCTATAGCTGAACAAGGCAGTTGAAGGAGGATCAGTTTGAACTCTTACCTGTCAGACAGCCAAATACACTGACGGAGACCTGAGGGGAAACGTGAAAACAGAACTCTTTTTATCAGCTAAATAATTGGACTATTTATAAGATGAGACTGTGTCTGTATGCTACTGTCTGCATAATAGTGTTGATATATGACAGTTTTAGTGCACGGGAAGGAAGACAAAGGCGAGAGCTCCATGTAAACACCTTTTTGTATATGTCTTACGTTTATGCGGAAAAAGGGCACTTCTCTAAATGCTGGGTGTGTTCACATATCCCTATACATTCCAAAGGGGAATTCCTTTACACACCATTCCACTGACTCTAACTGAGACTGTTAGATGGATTCAAAGCCAAACCATAATAAAAGGAGGGGGACCAATACTAGTACGAATGATGAAAGGCGGGTCAAAAGAGGGATCACGGAGACCAGGAGGGGTAACATACCGTTACCACCTGAACGAACACGGTGAGGTCACCAAGTGGGAGAGTATTGGAGATCCCAGTAGTCAGACATTCCAGGGATGGTACCAACCAACCTACAACCGGGAAAAGGAACCCCATTCATAGCTCTGATCAACATCTCAGGGATTGGGAGGCCAACAGGGGGCATATGTCTAATTCGAAATGATACCAGTACAAGGGGACATGTCATAGGGTATAGCAATTGCCCACAAAGTCTCAACCTCACCACAGGTACACGGGTTACCCTTCACTCTTATGATCCAAATAGCACAGATGGGAGGGTATGGGCCCAGTCCTGGGATCCAGAGGCAATATACCAGAAAGCAGCCTTTAACGGCACGTATTTTGTGTACGGTCATAAGGCATATCCTTGGTTGCCCAGGCGATGGACAGGGTCCTGCTATATGGGATATGTGGTGCCATTTATGCGACAAGTACGTACCTTGGTGGAAGTACATGCCTCCGTACGAGTTAAGCGAGCCATCACCCCCGCCGACAAGTTCTTTGGGGTCCTGGTATTCCCAGTGGGGATAAAACGTCTCATGGATGAAGTACAGAACTTAGAAACGATATTGGAACAGGTAGCTAACCGCACTGCTGAGGCTCTGGAGGGCATCACAGCTGAAATGGTAGCGATAAGGACCGTAGCATTACAAAACCGAATGGCCCTCGATTACCTGTTAGCTGAGAAAGGGGGAACGTGTGCCCTGATAGGATCTGAATGTTGCACTTACATTCCTGATAGTTCAGAAAACATAACCCACCTTGCCGATCACATAAGGAGGGAGGTGAAGAAGTTATCCACACCAGCAAAAGAACTTAGCAGGTTTGATTGGTTTCTGGGTGGATCTTGGAGATCCTATCTAATACATGGGGCAATTATTCTCATCGTAGTAATAATTACCTGCTGTTTGATTGTTGGTTGCCTTAACCTCTGCTGTAAAGTAATGATGACAAGGTTAGCAGACCCTCTTGTGGTCAAGGCTTCCCGGGTTATGATCCAACAAACTAGAGAACTACTCAACAATAATATGATTCTGGAAAGGGAGTGCGAACGGATGAATGCAATACTCATAGAATGATCCTAAATGTTATCATAGAATGATAAAAGGGGGGATGTGGATATCTGAACGGAATATATGCAATTAAGGACAGTAAGGTAACGGGATATATGAAAATGTATAAGCCATTTAGCTGGGAGAATGTCAGATTGCAAATAGTGCAACATCAGCATAGCTAACAGTCTTTCTCAAGGTTTCAAGTCACTAATCCTGCCAATAATATATAATTGTAACATGAAATACATCTGCAGAATTGCAAGGTCTCAGTTAATAGTCACACCATTAGATTGAAACATTTAGAGGCAATGCTTGAGCTTTCAAGAAGAACATCTCATATAGATTGACTAATGAGTGGCTGAGTTAGACTGTCAATCCATTTGTATTTTGTTATCTGATTTCAAAACTGTATAACTGTTAACGCTTTACGATGTAACGTCACCTATCCGTAGGGAGTGTGTATGCTCTATCCAGAGAGTATATCTTCTGTCTGATAGGTCTTACTGGCCGGTAATAAAGACTGCTTTGTTCAAAGCACAAGAGGTATTCGACTCAGTAATTTTACTGAACCAGATTGAAGTAAAAGAATCCGGGAATTTACAAAACCAGGAAGTGGTTGATTCACAGGCTCGGAATGGCCACAAACTTTGTCTGAAGCATCAGCTTTGACTGAAGCAATTAGAAATATCTTTGCTCAGCTCTGTAGCTAAGAAAGGATTCTGCAAGCTGCTTTCCAGCAGCTTCAGACAGGGAAATCTTTTTTCTTCCCACCCTTCTTTCATGGATTCTCTGTGACCATTCCGGTGGGGATCTGGAACTCACTGCCCGAAGGTGTGGTAGAGGCAGAAACCCTCACCATAGTTAAAAAATATTTGGATGTGCACTTGAAGTGCCGTAACCTACAAGGCTACGGGCCAAGAGCTGGAAAATGGGATTAGGCTGGATAGCTCTTTGTCGGCCGGCGCGGACGCGATGGACCAAATGGCTTCCTTCTGTGCTGTAAATTTCTATGATTCTATAACTCATTCCCATATACTCCTTATATTGGAGACACTACAAGCCAGAATTTGGCCAGCCTAACGCACGTTTTATTTCGGCAATATTTCGCCTTTTTTGTCATTAAAAAATACTTATCAAATTTGGCCAAAGGTTATGAATGGCGGTTTTGAAATATCGCCAAAAAGCGGATCGCCAAACGTAGAAATCCCCCCAAAATACGACTGCCTAAATTTGGCTGTTCGGCGAACCCATACTCGGGTGAAAAAACAACACATGAGAAAAGCATACATTGCAGCCCCAGAACGATGGTAGGTATGAAGACCTACAAAAAAGGTAAGTTGAAGTTTTTATTTTTAAATTCCTTTTCAGCGATTCATTACTTAAGTGTATTGTGAATGTTCTCTGATATTTTATTTTTTTATTTTTGAAATTTTTTTTGTGTGTTTTCTCCCCTCACAGGGACTGTATTTTTGGCGTTAATCGGCCTCACGCTAACGTTGGCGAGGACCACGGTTTACACCTCGAATCCTCCAGCAAGGCCGATTTTCATCGACAGGCGTATTTTTGGGCCAAACTTACCTCCTTAAAAATTGCAAAATTTTTATTCTTATTTTTTTCCCAAAAATGACATTAAAAATCAAATATTGATAGCTGGCCAACTTCTAGCCTTGGAGGAGCAGGAGGAAGAGGAAATGACAGGCTACGCCAAAGGAGAAAACCAACTAGGAGGTACCCTTCCACCACACTCTCCAGACCAGGTTGCTCCCTTGGTGATGTCTCAGTAGAGGTCTACTTAAGAAGGCAGAGAACAAACTCTGTCTCCCATTGCAAACTGACCTCCAAACATTCTCTGAAAGCAAAAAGAACAAAGACTAACCTCAAAACATTGGACAAAAGCAAAATACTGCAGATGCTGGAATCTGAAATAAAAACAAAAAATGCTGAAATGCTGAGTATCTGTGGAGGGAGAAACAGAGTTAACATTTCAGGTCGATGACCCTTTGTCAGTGTTCTGATGAAGGGTCATCGACCTGAAATGTTAATTCTGTTTCTCCCTCCACAGATGCTGCTTGACCTGCTGAGTATTTCCAGCATTTTCTGTTTTTATTTCAGAACATTTGACTTCAGATCACAAAATATATTATTGTGCACCCATATATTTACAGCAAGTACTTTTTACCACTGTGCCTCTCGGGTTACCTCTCTGAGGTGCCCTTAAACCTATCCTGGTGCTGGGCTGAAGTGATACTTGAGGGTCAGTGATGACAGTGGTGCTATAATTGCTTGAGCCTCTTGGATGGAATATCCTCTCAGGGCTCAACACTGCCAGTGAATGGGCAGCTTGATCCTATAGCCTGACATCTACATGAGGAGGCATCCAAGGAGGTTGGTGAGAGAGGCTATAGGAGCTGTCATGAGAAAGTAGGACAGCACCACGAAGGTGGACTCTAATCATTCCACTTGTGCGGTGTGCTGGATCTGAGTGCCTATGGGTGAGAGGGCAGACCTGATGATAGCTACACACCTCTGTCTTTTTATATTTGCCAATCGCACATTTTACAATCTGAAGGTGGTTGGAAACCCCACTGCGCCCCAGCTGTATACAAACATACTGTTTTTTTAAAAAAAAATTCTGAAGTAACATAGGAACATAGAAACATAGAAAATAGGTGCAGGAGTAGGCCATTCAATGAGTTCATGGCTGAACATGCAAATTCAGTACCCCATTCCTGCTTTCTCACCATACCCCTTGATCCCCCTAGTAGTAAGGACTACATCTAACTCCTTTTTGAATATATTTAGTGAATTGGCCTCAACTACTTTCTGTGGTAGAGAATTCCACAGGTTCACCACTCTCTGGGTGAAGAAGTTTCTCCTCATCTCGGTCTTAAATGGCTTACCCCTTATCCTTAGACTGTGACCCCTGGTTCTGGACTTCCCCAACATTGGGAACATTCTTCCTGCATCCAACCTGTCGAAACCCGTCAGAATTTTAAACGTTTCTATGAGGTCCCCTCTCATTCTTCTGAACGCCAGTGAATATAAGCCCAGTTGATCCAGTCTTTCTTGATAGGTCAGTCTCACCATCCCAGGAATCAGTCTGGTGAACCTTCGCTGCACTCCCTCAATAGCAAGAATGTCCTTCCTCAAGTTAGGAGACCAAAACTGTACACAATACTCCAGATGTGGCCTCACCAAGGCCCTGTACAACTGTAGCAACACCTCCCTGCCCCTGTACTCAAATCCCCTCGCTATGAAGGCCAACATGCCATTTGCTTTCTTAACCGCCTGCTGTACCTGCATGCCAACCTTCAATGACTGATGTACCATGACACCTAGGTCTCATTGCACCTCTCCTTTTCCTAATCTGTCACCATTCAGATAATAGTCTGTCTCTCTGTTTTTACCACCAAAGTGGATAACCTCACATTTATCCACATTATACTTCATCTGCCATGCATTTGCCTACTCACCTAACCTATCCAAGTCACTCTGCAGCCTCATAGCATCCTCCTCGCAGCTCACACTGCCACCCAACTTAGTGTCATCCGCAAATTTGGAGATACTACATTTAATCCCCTCGTCTAAATCATTAATGTACAATGTAAACAGCTGGGGCCCCAGCAGAGAACCTTGCGGTACCCCACTAGTCACTGCCTGCCATTCTGAAAAGTACCCATTTACTCCTACTCTTTGCTTCCTGTCTGACAACCAGTTCTCAATCCATGTCAGCACACTACCCCCAATCCCATGTGCTTTAACTTTGCACATTAATCTCTTGTGTGGGACCTTGTCGAAAGCCTTCTGAAAGTCCAAATATACCACATCAACTGGTTCTCCCTTGTCCACTCTACTGGAAACATCCTCAAAAAATTCCAGAAGATTTGTCAAGCATGATTTCCCTTTCACAAATCCATGCTGACTTGGACCTATCATGTCACCTCTTTCCAAATGCGCTGCTATGACATCCTTAATAATTGATTCCATCATTTTACCCACTACTGAGGTCAGGCTGACCAGTCTATAATTCCTTGTTTTCTCTCCCTCCTTTTTTTAAAAAGTGGGGTTACATTGGCTACCCTCCACTCCATAGGAACTGATCCAGAGTCAATGGAATGTTGGAAAATGACTGTCAATGCATCTGCTATTTCCAAGGCCACCTCCTTAAGTACTCTGGGATGCAGTCCATCAGGCCCTGGGGATTTATCGGCCTTCAATCCCATCAATTTCCCCAACACAATTTCCCGACTAATAAGGATTTCCATCAGTTCCTCCTCAGTTTCTCCTCCTTACTAGACCCTCTGACCCCTTTTATATCCAGAAGTGACATTGAGCTAGACTCAAATTGCTGTCATACTGCCCCTTCCAGGCCAGAACATTGGAAATTGGTTGTGATTACCACCCTGCACCCTCAAATTTCATAAAATACCCTCAGGAGTAATATAGCATTACTCTCGCTGAACACATATTTGAAGTAGCCGATTGGGTTTAGGCCTGGCATCACTGTCTGTAAATAGGGTAATAATCAAACCAGTCCCCTGAACATGCTCCCTTAAGAGGTGTGATGATTAGGAATCTTATTTTGTCAAGTCCAGGAATGTTATTTTCTATTTATTACTTTCTCCAGTGTTTAACTTTTGATGGTAATGATACATAATGTCTGAAACTGGAAGGCTGAAGCAAGGACCCTTTTTTACTTTGGTGGCATTTAAGACATTTTCAGTTTACTGCCTGTTCTAAGAAATCTGGAGATGTATTTGTTGAGATCCCTGAATTTCTGAATTGTGATCCTAGCAGGTACCATCTGGATAGGTACAGGAGGCAGATTAGTATATTTATCTTTTCCAAAAGTAACATGGCTCCATTTGTCCAGTTTTATCACCATTAATATCCATGTGGTTCTCCTAATCATGTGGTGTAACTTTGCCAAAAGATCTGAGGCGAAATAGCATAAACTGTGTTTTATGACATTTCTCTGGGTTTCTGCAAATATCCTGCCAAACGTCGCTGGATGATTGGGAGAACCCAGCGGATATTTTACCTCTATGTGTAAGCTAGCTGACTGGTGAGGGCAGTTTTTTTTTAGGATTGTGAACTTTGGTGTGCACTAATATATCATGTATCTGAAGCCAGCAATGGCACAAGACAAAGCAATAGGATTGTCATACATACATGGCCTCCATTTTGGCTTAGTTGAACTTCTATCGAATATGATGAGAAGTTCCCACTCCGTCCAACTCCAGAGAGAAAACTATAGCAGAGGTGTTGCTGTTTTGGCCAAGGGCCAGTCCTCTAGATCTTGGCTGGCCTCCTATAATTAGTGTTGAATAGAGATATTGGCCTGCTGTGGGGCCTTGGCCTTTTATACGTATTCATGTGAATATTGCTGTCTTAATTTCTGGAAGAAATGACAGAGTTATTTCATCAAAATAGATCAGCTCAGGATGTAGGAGCTTTGTACAGTTGAGCTGGATAACCACTGGTGCTTCACCTTTCACAGAGAGCCTGTTTACTGCCAATTGAATGGAACTGGCCACATTTAGGGAGCCAAACCTCCGAGTAATTTCCTAGGAGATGAGAGATTGTGTTGGCATTGTGTAATTTCTTGCTGGGTTGCCTGGAATTCTATGTATAGAGTGCGATGCCATCATCTTCAATTCCTCTGTCGATCTCAATGGCAGCATAGTTGAATTTTCCATCCTCTTTCTTAATTGAGACAGCAGCTCAGCTCTGCATTTTCTGTCAGAGTATATACAAACCGCTTAGTCAACTTTTCACCCTGCTTATAGTATTTGGTTGTGATGTACCAGATGATCCCGAATAAAAAGTCATTTATTCCCCTATAACATATATCGAAGCCAATTTAATGTTCTAGGTCCATTGCCTCTTGTGTGGGATTTTTACAACTTGTCCTTCACTTCAGATCCCTCAGAAAGAAAGAAAACATTTGCAAAATTATAACGTCATTCATGACCTCAGGACATTCAAAGTGTTACAGCCAATAGAGCCAATGAAATATTTTTCAAGTGCAGTCACTGTTGTAATGTAGGAAATGCAGCAACCAATGTGCGCACAGCAATTTCCCACAAACAGCAATGAGATAACGACCAGGTTATCTGTTTGAGTGATGTTGGTCGAGGGCTAAATATTAGCCAAGACATGGGGAGCACTCCCTTGTTCTTCTTGGAATAGTGCCATGGCATCTTTTACATCTACCTGCGAGAGCCGATAAGGCGTCGGTTTAACATCTTGTAGGGGGTAGTGGGTCTGTCAGCTTGCCTTCCTGACCAGAGCGGTTGCGAGTCGCTCCCACTCCCTGGTTCTCGACCTTGGATTTATTAATCAGGGTGCGATAAAGTGCAGCAGACAACTGTTTTGTACAAAGAAGGTTTTGGTTTTATTCAAGAAAGTAAATAACATAAATACACTTCAATAAAACTGTAAAATCTTACAAAAATGTTCTGAACAATGAGGAATACTTTATTACAGGTAATAAACACAACAGAAATACCTCTCACCTCCCACTTACTCTCTAACTCGGTCAAACTCTAGGGCTCCAGGGATTCAGGCTCACCAGATCCTTCCTTTGACCACTAGGGCTGTTTCGCGGTTTCGGGGTTCTTTAGTTATAGCTGGTTTGCCTTGCCATACCCCGGACGTGGTAGAAGACCTCGGCTGCGTATTGAAGCCAGTTGGGGTGAGTCCGCTGATGCGGTTAGACGCGTTTTGGATTTACCTCTGATGAGTACCCAATTTCCTTTGTTAGCAATAGGGTTTTAAGTTCTTTAGGTAATTTTTACCTGCTAGATTGTAGAGTGGAAAACTTGCGTGGATCCCGGTTTTCGTGGTGTTTGATTTTCCTGGGTTGGTTTCGTCAGTCGTGGTGGTCCTGTTGATGGATGTCAGTTGGTATTGATGGTCCACTGATTGGTTTTTGAAGTTCTTTTCTCCGATGTCGCGATGTTTCTTCCTGTGTTATCTCGCCGTGTGCTCGCGATCTTGATCTTGTTGTTCCGAAGTGATGGTCAGAAAAGGTTCTCCTTTTGGTACGATAGGCCTTCAGTTATACTCTGAGAGGCTGTCTAATCTTCGCGGCAAATCTAACATTTCTTTTTTTTAAGTTTTGCTACCCATTGATTTTAAGTGGCTTTCTTTGTATAAGTTTTGGCGGGCTAGCTAACTGAAACTTGATTAAATGTTTTAATCTGGCGTTGATAGATACTCCTTATTTATGAGCTGATGAACTCTTGTCCATTGTAATAGCACTGCTTTGGCTTCGGGAAGTCTGGGCTGAGCCAGATATTTCTCTGCATGTTGAAAAGGTATTGGAATATGTATGTGATATTTGGATCCTGTGGGTGAGGTGGATGATGTTTCTTCTGTAGTTGATTGTTTAAATGCTAATGTTTTCTGGAAGCCTGACTATGGTTAAACAGCTCCCCCGGACAAACTGATTAGCTAATATCCAAATTCTAAAGGTAAAGGTTGATCCCACCCCTCTGTCTCTGCAGCTTTTCCCCATAGGCCCACACATGCCTTTTAAAATCC
Organism: Pristiophorus japonicus; assembly: GCF_044704955.1. Lineage (NCBI taxonomy): Eukaryota > Metazoa > Chordata > Chondrichthyes > Pristiophoridae > Pristiophorus > Pristiophorus japonicus. The sequence continues at coordinate 249,741,423 of NC_091981.1, forward strand.
CAAACTTGGTTAAGACGTGTAGATTTCTTCCATATGCATTTTAGGATGCTAAACTTTCTGTTTAATAGGCCCAAATCGAATTTCCTATTCAGTGAGTCCAAACACTGGGGGGTTTCCACGAATTTTGGAATCTTACAGTCTCAACCTAAAAATGGTACCTCCAACAGTGCAGCACTCCCTCAGTACTGCACTTGGGTCCTAACTCAGATTAGGTGCTCAAGTCTCTGGAGGGAGCCCTTTAATCAGAGGTGAAGTTGGTGATCTGATTCTAAAGGTTTGCAACATTACCAGTGTTGGGGAGGTAATGAGGACATTTATGCAGCAGTGCAGCTGCATTTTTAAGAAGGATCATTAGAGGGAGGGTAGAAGGGAAACAAGGCTGATTCAGTGGGTGATTGAGACATGATCTGAGATGTCCTGTGCCATGGCATTTGCTCTTCACTAAATACAATTGCTTCAGGAAGTCATCTGTTATGTATGTATGTAAACCTTACCAAAATGTAAGACTTGCCACTAAGGGGCACACCTGTGGGAGACCTAAGGGTCACCTGTGCACCCTGGGGCAAGCAGGTATAAAAGATGATTCACCATGCTGCTTCCCCACTCTGGAGTCTGAATAAAGAGACCAAGGTCACAACAGTTTGAGCTTGCAATACAGTCCTGTGGATTTATTCTGAACATAAGAAATTGGCGACGAATAATGGATCACAAACTTTCATGCGGTAATGACTGCCGTTGGTATTCTTGAGAGATTTATTGAGGGTGATGATTGGGAAGTCTTCATTCAGCGACTCGACCAGTACTTTGTGGCCAACGAATTGGACAAGGCTGAGACGGCGACCGAGCGCAGGGCGATTCTCCTCACCCTATGTGGGTCTTCGATATATGGCCTCCTCAAAAATTTGCTGGCACCGGTCAAACCAACAGACAAGTCTTACACAGAGCTGTGTATGCTGGTTAGGGAACACCTCAAGCCAAAGGAGAGCATCCTGATGGACAGGTATCGCTTCTACACACACCATTGCTTCAAGGGTTAGAACGTGGCGAGTTTGGTCGCCGTCCTAAGACGCCTTGCGGGACAGTGCGAATTTGCAGGATCCTTGGAGGAAATGTTGCGGGACTTTTTTGTGCTTGGAATTGGCCACGAGGCCATTCTTCGCAAACTGCTGTCTGCCCAATCCCGAGATCTGAGTAAGGCCATCACGATAGCCCAAACCTTTATAATCACAAGCGATAACAAGAAACAGATATCTTCATAGAATCGAAGCTCACCGGCAAGTACTGTGCATAAAATAATGTTTTATGCAGGCAGAACGGTACAGGGCAGGGCCCACACAACTGCAGAGGCCAGACCTAGGCCTAGAGTGACTCAGAGTCCGCCATGGGGCGTGAATGCGTATCCATTAGCACCATGTTGACGCTGTGGGGCAGCCATAGAGCTCATCAATGTCGATTCAAGCCCTATGTGTGCAAGGGCTGTGGAACAATGGGGCACCTCCAGCGAATGTGCAAACGACCTGTGACTCACCACGTGGCAGAGTCAGGAGAGGATGACTGATCCAGCGAGGATCACGATGAACGAGCAGGAGAGGCAACTGAACCTGAGGATGAAGAGGAAGTATATGGGATACACATCTTAACCACCAAAAGCCCTCCGATAATGTTAAAAGTTGAACTTAACGGCACTCCAGTCTCCATGGAACTAGACACGGGGGCGAGTCAATCGGTTATGAGCCGGAAGGCATTCGAGAGGCTATGGAGCGACGAAGAACAGCGACCCAAGCTGATCCCGATTCAGGCAAAGCTGCGCACCTACACCAAGGAACTGATACCAGTTATTGACAGTGCGGACATAAGAGTATCCCATGAAGGAGCGGTGCACAATTTACCACTGTGGATTGTTTCAGGTGATGGGCCAACGCTGCTTGGTAGGAAGTGGATGGGGAAGATTCGATGGAACTGGGAAGACCTCTGCGTTCCTTCTCTGGCGAACGAGGTCTCCCCTTCTCAAAGGCCGAGCAAACCCCCACTTTCTGCTGAACCAGGCATCGAAGTGCAGATCCATTTGTGGATCCCCGAGGCACAGGCCGCTCATCACAACCACGAGGAGGTGAAGATCAACTGAGCAGTGGTACAGGCGCGGTACCCACCACCCAAAGCCGACGACCTCTTCACGGCGATGAAAGAGGCTCAAGGTCGACCATGCAGAGTGAGACTCCGGCCGAAATAATCCGAATGCGTCTTCCCGACACCAGAGGCAAAATCCCTGGGGAGGAAGATCGCTGCAGTCGGCATCACGGACACAGACAAGAAGGTGTCCAGACCACGGAATGGAAGAGCATCCAGACCACGGGGTGAGAGGGCGTCCAGACCACGGGACGAGAGAGCGTCCAGACCATGGGAGGTCGCCGCAGCGGAACGGAGGAATGTGTCGCCCAGCAAGGAAGATGACTAGGTTTGGGGCAAAAGTAAAGGGGCGGCCACTGAGAAGGCCAGGAACCCACCACGTTCCAATAAGTTGTTTGCAATATGTAACCCATGTGAGCGGTCTTTCGCGGCCAATAATGTACCATTATAGAGAGTCAGGGGGACCTTACAACAAGCCAAAGTAGCGGGCGAACATCAACCGGTCGTATATGTATCCAACAAAGTACTCGTAGCAAGTGAGATGTTACCGCACAGGGTCGGGAGTGTTGTGCAGCAAGCCAAAGTAGAAGGCGAGCCGCAAAAGATTGAACATGTATCCAATAAGTTAACCAAGGCAGCAGCCTGTATTCACGGGACTAAAGGGACGTACCAATGAGTGTCCCAATATGTGCTCGAGTCAGACAAGCTGCCCATCCCACAAGTTTGGGAGAGCAGAGGCATCACTATCGATGCGTTGTTTCGAGAATGTCTAACACTGTGCACTGTAACATGATCCGCCACGGGCCAGGCACTGAGAACGGTAATAATGCCCTCAGTTGGCTACCGTTGCCCACCACCGGGGTGGAAACGGCACAGCATGCAGACCCACTCACGGTTGTGGAAGTGCTAGAAAGCAAGGGGTCAACTGTAACGGCCCCCCCTGGGTGCTACGCAGTCACCAGACAGAATCACTCAGAACCGAGCCTTCCGTAGGCCATCAGCAGAGAACACAACATGATCGCACGGCTCCCCCCACGTGACATCAGAATAAGTGATGTAGATCGTGTTCAGGGCCCCAGTTGGTCTGCTAGCACCGCATTAGCCAAGGGGGGAATGGAGTGTATGTGATGAAAACAGAGCGTTTGATTGTAAAACCATGTACTGGGCTGACGCGTAAACCATTTGGACAAGACCAAACCGCGAACTACAGATAACCAGGAACCACTGTGAAAGGACCTGGCCCCCAGCGACCCACTAACATGATTGAGTTCGCCATCAACCACAAGGATGAATCCACTACGTCTGGACTTCAACCCAGGCGATCGACCCGGGGACGTGGGGTGCCAGATCGCCTCAATTTACAAATAACTTGCACATAAAACTTTCGGTGGGGAGTGATGTCATTATGGATGCAAACCTTACCAAAACGTAAGACTTTCCACTAGGGGGTACACCTGTGGGAGACCTAAGGGTCACCTGTGCACCCTGGGGCAAGCAGGTAAAAAAGATAATAAGAACATAAGAATTTGGAACAGGAGGAGGCCATCTTGCCCCTCGAGCTGCTCCACCATTCAAAAAGATCATGGCTGATCTGGCCATGGCCTCAGCTCCACTTACCCGCCCGCTCCCCGTACCCCTTAATTCCCTTATTGGTTAAAAATCTATCTATCTACGATTTGAATACATTCAATGAGCTCGCCTCAACTGCTTCCTTGGGCAGAGAATTCCACAGATTCACAACCCTCTGGGAGAAGAAATTCCTTCTCAACTCGGTTTTATAAGAACATAAGAACATAAGAATTAGGAACAGGAGTAGGCCATCTAGCCCCTTGAGCCTGCTCCGCCATTCAATAAGATTATGGCTGATCTGGCCGTGAACTCAGCTCCACTTACCCGCCCTCTCCCCGTAACCCTTAATTCCCTTATTGGTTAAAAATCTATCTATCTGTGACTTGAACACATTCAATGAGCTAGCCTCAACTGCTTCCTTGGGCAGAGAATTCCACAGATTCACAACCCTCTGGGAGAAGAAATTCCTTCTCAACTCGGTTTTAAATTGGCTCCTCCGTATTTTGAGGCTGTGCCCCCTAGTTCTAGTCTCCCCTACCAGTGGAAACAACCTCTCTGCCTCTATCTTGTCTATCCCTGTCATGATTTTAAATGTTTCTATAAGATCACCCCTCATCCTTCTGAATTCCAACGAGTAAAGACCCAGTCTACTCAATCTATCATCATAAGGTAACCCCCTCATTTCCGGAATCAGCCTAGTGAATCGTCTCTGTACTCCTTCCAAAGCTAGTATATCCTTCCTTAAGTAAGGTGACCAAAACTGCACGCAGTACTCCAGGTGCGGCCTTACCAATACCCTATACAGTTGCAGCAGGACCTCCCTGCTTTTGTACTCCATCCCTCTCGCAATGAAGGCCAACATTCCATTCGCCTTCCTGATTACCTGCTGCACCTGCAAACTAACCTTTTGGGATTCATTCACAAGGACCCCCAGGTCTCTTTGCACCGCAGCATGTTGTAATTTCTCCCCATTCAAATAATATTCCCTTTTACTGTTTTTTTCCCCAAGGTGAATGACCTCACACTTTCCGACATTGTATTCCATCTGCCAAACCATAGCCCATTCGCTTAACCTATCCAAATCTCCTTGCAGCCTCTCTGTGTCCTCTACACAACCCGCTTTCCCACTAATCTTAGTGTCATCTGCAAATTTTGTTGCACTACACTCTGTCCCCTCTTCCAGGTCATCTATGTATATTGTAAACAGTTGTGGTCCCAGCACCGATCCCTGTGGCACACCACTAATCACCGATTTCCAACCCGAAAAGGACTCATTTATCCCGACTCTCTGCTTTCTGTTCGCCAGCCAATTCTCGATCCATGCTAATACATTTCCTCTGACGCTGCGTACCTCTATCTTCTGCAGTAACCTTTTGTGTGGCACCTTATCGAATGCCTTTTGGAAATCTAAATACACCACATCCATCGGTACACCTCTATCCACCATGCTCGTTGTATCCTCAAAGAATTCCAGTAAATTAGTTAAACATGATTTCCCCTTCATGAATCCATGCTGCGTCTGCTTGATTGCACTATTCCTATCTAGATGTCCCGCTATTTCTTCCTTAATGATAGTTTCAAGCATTTTCCCCACTACAGATGTTAACTAACCGGCCTATAGTTACCTGCCTTTTGTCTGCCCCCTTTTTTAAACAGAGGCGTTACATTAGCTGCTTTCCAATCTGCTGGTACCTCCCCAGAGTCCAGAGAATTTTGGTAGATTATAACGAATGCATCTGCTATAACTTCTGCCATCTCTTTTAATACCCTGGGATGCATTTCATCAGGACCAGGGGACTTGTCTACCTTGAGTCCCATTAGCCTGTCCAGCACTACCCCCCTAGTGATAGTGATTGTCTCAAGGTCCTCCCTTCCCACATTCCTGTGGCCTGCAATTTTTGGCATGGTTTTTGTGTCTTCCACTGTGAAGACCGAAGCAAAATAATTGTTTAAGGTCTCAGCCATTTCCACATTTCCCATTATTAAATCCCCCTTCTCATCTTCTAAGGGACCAACATTTATATATATCTGTAAAAGCTTTTATTATCTGTTTTTATGTTTTATGCAAGTTTACCTTCGTAATCTATCTTCCCTTTTTTTATTGCTTTTTTAGTCATTCTTTGCTGTTGCTTAAAATTTTCCCAATCCTCTAGTTTCCCACTAACCTTGGCCACCTTATACGCATTGGTCTTTGATTTGATACTCTCCTTTATTTCCTTGGTTATCCACGGCTGGTTATCCCTTCTCTTGCCGCCCTTCTTTTTCACTGGAATATATTTTTGTTGTGCACTATGAAAGAGCTCCTTAAAAGTCCTCCACTGTTCCTCAATTGTGCCACCGTTTAGTCTTTGTTTCCAGTCTACTTTAGCCAACTCTGCCCTCATCCCACTGTAGTCCCCTTTGTTTAAGCATAGTACGCTCATTTCTGACACAACTTCCTCACCCTCAATCTGTATTACAAATTCAACCATAATGTGATCACTCATTCCGAGAGGATCTTTTACCATGAGATCGTTTATTTTTCCTGTCTCATTACACAGGACCAGATCTAAGATGGCTTGCTCCCTTGTAGGTTCTGTTACATACTGTTCTAAGAATCAATCCCGTATGCATTCTATGAATTCCTCCTCCAGGCTACCCCGTGCAATTTGATTTGACCAATCGATATGTAGGTTAAAATCCCCCATGACTACTGCTGTTCCTTTTTCACATGCCTCCATTATTCCCTTGATTATTGCCCGCCCCACCATGAAGTTATTATTTGGGGGCCTATAAACTACGCTGACCAGTGACTTTTTCCCCTTACTGGCCCCAAGTTTCCACACGCGGAAAAACAGGCGCCCCTCCGAGCTGGGTGCCTGTTTTTCGTGCCGAAAATGGCGCTTGAAAAAAAACGCGCTATTCTCGAGCGCTTTGCAGCTCGATGTCAGCTTAGCGCGGCGCCCAGGGGGCGGAGCCTACAACTTGCGCCGATTTTGTAAGTAGGAGGGGGCGGGTACCATTTAAATGAGTTTTTTTCGTGCCGGCAACCCTGCGAGTGCGCGTTGGAGCGTTCGCGCACGCGCAGTGTGAAGGAAACACTGGCACTCGGCCATTTTTGTCGTTCTTTGTAGCTGTTCAATTTTTAAAATTTTTTAATAAAACCACATTGCCCTTCCATGATCAGCACTGAGGCTTCTTGCAGCAGTGAGAAGGCTGCAGGAAGCCTCAGAAGTTGAGGCAGCCGTTTCCCGACGGGCCCGACCGACGGCAGGAACGGCTGCTTCTCCCTGCCTCCCCCCTGCTGCGGTCGGTCGGGCCCTTACTGCCTCCCCCCACCTGCCGTCGGGAACGGCTGCCTCAACTTCTGAGGCTTCCTGCAGCCTTCTCCCTGCCTGAAGCACTTACACACAGGTAGGAACATGGTTTATTTAATCTTTTCTTTGCTTATAAATTTTTATTCAGGTTGGAATTATTTGTATAATATTTGTATAAGTATAACTAAGGATTTATTGTAGAATGTAATGACTTCCCTTCCCCCCCATCTTGTTCCGGACGCCTAATTTGTAACCTGCGCCTGATTTTTTAATGTGTAGACAAGGTTTTTTCAGGCCTACAAAAATCTTCACTTGCTGCATTCTAAGTTAGTTTGGAGTACGTTTTCACTGTGGAAACTTTCAAATCAGGCGTCAGTGGCCGACACGCCCCCTTTTGAAAAGAAAATTCTGTTCAAAAGTGAAACTGTTCTCACTGACTAGAACTGCAAAAAACTTAAATGTGGAGAATTGCGATTTCTAAGATACTCCGTTCTCCACCAGTTGCTCCTAAAAATCAGGAGCAAATCATGTGGAAACTTGGGGCCACTATCTCTAATCTCCACCCACAATGATTCAACATTTTGTTCATTGGAGCCAATATCATCTCTCACAACTGCCCTGATATCATCCTTTATTAACAGAGCTACCCCACCTCCTTTCCCTTCTTGTCTATCTTTCTGAATCGTCAGATACCCCTGTATGTTTAATTCCCAGTCTTGGCCACCTTGCAACCATGTTTCTGTAATGGCCACCAAATCATACCCATTTGTAATGATTTGTGCGGTCAATTCATTTACTTTATTTCGAATGCTACGTGCATTTAGGTAGAGTGTTTTCATCCTAGTTTTTAAACCATGATTTTTAGTTTTGACCCCTCCTGCAGCCCCTTTATATTCAGTGGCCCTTTTTGTTTCTTGCCTTGGGTTTCTCTGCCCTCCACTTTTACTCATCTCCTTTCTGTCTTTTGTTTTTGTCTCCTTTTTGTTTCCCTCTGTCTCCCTGCATTGGTTCCCATCCCCCTGCCATATTAGTTTAACTCCTCCCCAACAGCACTAGAAAACACTCCCCCTAGGACATTGGTTCCGGTCCTGCCCAGGTGCAGACCATCCGGTTTGTACTGGTCCCACCTCCCCCAGAACCTGTTCCAATGCCCCAGGAATTTGAATCCCTCCCTGCTGCACCACTGCTCAAGCCACGTATTCATCTGTGCTATCCTGCGATTTCTACTCTGACTAGCACGTGGCACTGGTAGCAATCCCGAGATTACTACTTTTGAGGTCCTACTTTTTAATTTAGCTCCTAGTTCCTTAATTTCGTCTCGTAGGACCTCATCCCTTTTTTCTACCTATGTCATTGGCCAATGTGCACCATGACAACTGGCTGTTCTCCCTCCCTTTTTGGAATGTCCTGCACCCGCTCGGAAACATCCTTGACCCTTGCACCAGTTTTAAATTGGCTCCCCCGTATTTTGAGGCTGTGCCCCCTAGTTCTAGTCTCCCCGACCAATGGAAACAACCTCTCTGCCTCTATCTTGTCTATCCCTTTCATTATTTTAAAGATCACCCCTCATCCTTCTGAACTCCAACGAGTAAAGACCCAGTCTACTCAATCTATCATCATAAGGTAACCCCCTCATCTCCGGAATCAACCGAGTGAATCGTCTCTGTACCCCCTCCAAGGCTAATATATCCTTCCTTAAGTAAGGTGACCAAAACTGCACGCAGTACTCCAGGTGCGGCCTCACCAGTACCCTGTACAGTTGCAGCAGGACCTCCCTGCTTTTGTACTCCATCCCTCTCGCAATGAAGGCCAACATTCCATTCGCCTTCCTGATTACCTGCTGCACCTGCAAATTAACTTTTTGGGATTCATGCACAAGGACCCCCTGGTCCCTTTGCACCGCAGCATGTTGTAATTTCTCCCCATTCAAATAATATTCCCTTTTACTGTTTTTTTTCCAAGGTGGATGACCTCACATTTTCCGACATTGTATTCCATCTGCCAAACCTTAGCCCATTCGCTTAACCTATCTAAATCTCTTTGTAGCCTCTCTGTGTCCTCTACACAACCCGCTTTTCCACTAATCTTTGTGTCATCTGCAAATTTTGTTATACTACACTCTGTCCCCTCTTCCAGGTCATCTATGTATATTGTAAACAGTGGTGGTCCCATCACCGATCCCTGTAGCACACCACTAACCACCGATTTCCAACCCGAAAAGGACTCATTTATCCCGACTCTCTGCTTTCTGTTAGCCAGCCAATTCTCGATCCATGCTACTACATTTCCTCTGACTCCGCGTACCTTTATCTTCTGCAGTAACCTTTTGTGTGGCACCTTATCGAATGCCTTTTGGAAATTAAATACACCACATCCATCGGTACACCTCTATCCACCATGCTCGTTATATCCTCAAAGAATTCCAGTAAATTAGTTAAACATGATTTTCCCTTCATGAATCCATGTTGCGTCTGCTTGATTGCACTATTCCTATCTAGATGTCCCGCTATTTCTTCCTTAATGATAGCTTCAAGCATTTTCCCCACTACAGATGTTAAACTAACCGGCCTATAGTTACCTGCCTTTTGTCTGCCCCCTTTTTTAAACAGAGGCGTTACATTAGCTGCTTTCCAATCCGCTGGTACCTCCCCAGAGTCCAGAGAATTTTGGTAGATTATAACGAATGCATCTGCTATAACTTCCGCCATCTCTTTTAATACCCTGGGATGCATTTCAGCAGGACCAGGGGACTTGTCTACCTTGAGTCCCATTAGCCTGTCCAGCACTACCCCCCTAGTGATAATGATTGTCTCAAGGTCCTCCCTTCATAAATTCCCGTAACCAGCAATTTTTGGCATGGTTTTTGTGTCTTCCACTGTGAAGACCGAAGCAAAATAATTGTTTAAGGTCTCAGCCATTACCACATTTCTCATTATTAAATCCCCCTTCTCATCTTCTAAGGGACCAACATTTACTTTAGTCACTCTTTTCCGTTTTATATATCGGTAAAAGTTTTTGCTATCTGTTTTTATGTTTTGCGCAAGTTTACTTTCGTAATCTATCTTTCCTTTCTTTTTTGCTTTCTTAGTCATTCTTTGCTGTCGTTTAAAATTTTCCCAATCTTCTAGTTTCCCATTAACCTTGGCCACCTTATTTCTTTGTGCTATTTTTCACTTCCTAAGCAAGTTCAGTGATTTGTATGGGAATACAATGCGTTTGTTGATGTCCTGATTCCCCAACATATTGAAACAGGACAATAGAAACTTTTGCATATTGGAGCCTAAGGTGCCTGTAAATCCAGTCAGAGCATCCACTAGAGCCACTACACCTGGACTTAGAACTTCTGTCACTAGCGGCTCCATTGCAGATGGCCCTGAAGGGACCCATTATCTCCACTGAGCTGTGCAATGTGCTTAAACAATCAAACAGTACTACACGCATCTAGTGGACTGCTTCATCGTTATCGTCAGACTTTGCAAGGTGCTTGGCACGCTCTCAGTTGCTGTTATATGTGCATGCTTGTTTGTTGTGTGAAGTCTGTAACACTGTTATGTAACATTGAATGTACCCTTACACTGTACATACCTTGCCTGTACACCAGAGGGTGCTGCTGCTGGAGACCTACGGGCTACCTGCACACTGCAGGTAACCCGGTTTAAAAGGGAGCTCACCTCTTGGTGTCCACACTCAAGGAGCTATAAATAAAGGACTACAGTCTACACAGTTTAAGTATCATATCCTGCCTCGTGGAGTCATTACTAAAGGTGCCTACATACACCACAACTGGCGACGAGGATACGAGGTCACGAACTACACGCTCAGCATGTCGAATCTCAGCAACTTTCAGCAATTTACAGAGTGGGAAGATTGGAACACTTTTGTAGAAAGATTGGAACATTTCTTTACAGCCAACGACCTGGATGGGGACACACTGGTTACACAACCGAACAAGCGCAGGGCCAAGCAGTTGTGGACCCACCATCCATTGTCTCGTCAGGGACTTGCTAGCCTCAGCGAAGACAACCACCAAAAGCTATGAGGAATTTGTAACACTTATACAGGAACAACTAAAACTGAAAGAAACCATCCTCGCAGCCAGGCACCGGTTCTACACTTACCGGCGACCCGTGGGCCAAGAAATTACTAAGTATGCTGCACACTTAAGAAGACTAGCTGCACCGTGTGATTTTGGAGATCACCTTAATGAAACACTAAGGGACATATTCGTCATTGGAATCGGCCATGAGGGCCTCCTGCACAAATTGCTCTCTGCCGACATCACGGTCACGTTGCAGAAAGCAATTCAAGTGAGCCAGGCCTACATGGTTTTGGCCGGCGACTCCAGGCGAATACTGACCCAGGACTCTAAACGGTGAGCGAAGTGCACCGCACTTCCAAAGGCAGGAATGCTGCCCTGAGTCCAGCAACCCTGAGTCCACCACATGGAACAAACCAGATGGCCCTGTGCTGGCGCTGTGGAGGAAATCATAAGGCCCACCAGTGCCACTACAAAGACTATGCATGCAAAGGCTGCAACGTGAAAGGTCAACTTCAGAGAATGTGCAGAAAAAGCTTTACTCACCGCGTCTCTGATGAGTTGGCTGATCACCAGGGTTCCGACACAGATGAAGGTGAAGCTGCTCAAACCCTGGAAGAAGAGTATGGAGCTTATACCTGCTCCACCGAAAGTTCTCCGTGGACGATGGAAGTGGACATCGACGGGGTCCCAGTTTCTCTGGAGATCAACACGGGTGAGCCAGTCTGTGATGGGCCAAACGACCTTTGAAAAACGTTGGATAAATTCCGCCAATTGACCAAAACTGCATCCTGTCCAAGCAAAGCTGCTCACCTATATCAAAGGTAAAATCCCAGTCGTTGCCAGCGTGGACATCCAGGTCTCCCAGGGCGGCGTGTTGGACAAACCCCCCCTGTGGATCGTAGCCGGCGACGGTCCCACGCTGCTGGGAAGGAATTGGATGAACCAGGTCCAAGTCGGTCGAAGCAGCGACGGCCTCCGGGCTCCAGCAATCGACAGCAAACATGGATCCACCGCTGCATCCAGAGATCCCACTGTCCAACTCAACTGCGCTGCGACGACTCCACAACATTGCGGCGAAATCTATAGGGCCGAAAATCCAAACACCACTTTCCGGGCCATGGCAGGACTCCAAGAGGTGAACAACGTCGAAAGAAGTGGTTTCCCGACGTTCAAGGGCCGGACCTGTGGAAGAAAAGACCACCACAGCCTACCTGGAGGAGAGCCAGAAGATGGCGACCGCACCATGAGGAGAAGAACCTGCAATCAAAATGGCCGTGGCCATATCATGAGGGGCAGCATTGGAGGAGCGACATGTGGCACCGAGCGGCCAATCGGATTGGAAGGCTCCCTTAAAGGAGACCGGTAACCAAAGAAATTTAAAGGGACAGTTTCAACTAATTGAGGATAAGGACTTTAAAGTTAAAGATGCAATAAAAGGGTGCAAGTATGATAATGTATGCAATGTAACCATGAATTGTGATGCTGGTGTAATTAATGTGACTAATGAGATGAATGCATGTGTTAGCAAGGTTAAGAACAAGTTTGTTATGTGTGATAATTATGGCAGAGAGTGTGAAATGCCTAATGTAACCATGTATGGTGAGACCATGACACCCTAAAGTGAGGCAAATGCTGTAATTTATAAGGTAGGCTTGACTATGTGTAATCAGAGCCAAGGTGCCATGTATACTGGTAGGACACTGCTAAAGGACATTGGGTTCTACAGGGACCATGCAAATGTTAGAGAAATCCCCCTGTGGGAGACCCCCAGGTCCAGTAGGCTACCAGGCCATGTAGCCTGGGCCTTTGGAACAAATGTGATGCCCCTGGAAGGACACACACACACCCAGTGGGAGCAGACCCACTACAGGGACACCTCCAATGGCAACCTACCCCAGACCAGCCCTCGAACCCCTGGCCACGAGGGCCAACATCAGCAGCAAGAGGCCAATACCCTCCAGCTTCCCTGGCAAACCCTGGGATGACCTGACCCTCATCCCAATTGGTGGACAAGAAGCCCACCCAGTCCTGTGGCCCTGCCCACCACCCCACAACTACCCACATCACAGTCTATGCACCCTACCTACTGCTGCTGTGGTCTGTGTGAGGGGGAGGGGAAACATATGAGGCCAGCCTCAAGTACAGGGATCACACCTGGCACCCACACAACCCTCACCACAACCTCCCATAGCCCACCACTGATCACCTCCCCAGGTCATTACAATAAGGATATTAAAAATGCTTAGGGGGGAGTGTTATATATCATGCTTGTTTGTTGTGTGAAGTCTGTAACACTGTTATGTAACACTGAATGTACCCTTACACTGTACATACCTTACCTGTACACCAGAGGATGCTGTTGCTGGAGACCTAGGGGTTACCTGCACATTGCAGGTAACCCAGTATAAAAGGGAGCTCATAGCTTGGTGGCCTCACTCGAGGAGCTGCAAATAAAGGACTACAGTCTACACAGTTTAAGTATCATACCCTGCCTCGTGGAGTTATTACTAAAGGTGCCTACATACACCACAGTTGCGGTCAGATATGAAGCTTCTTTTGTTGGCAGACCTGTGATATATTCTTACGACATGACTAACAAACGCACTCTACAAGGTGGTTCCAACAGAAACGGTCATCATGTGACTGATACCTCCATTTGTTCCTCCTCACTTGTGCTCCCTCCCACACCTCTCGCAACCACCAAGTGGTTGGGTGGACGTTAACCCTGCAGAATAGGGCAGCAGAATAGGTCAAGTTGTGCCATTGCGCGTTAGTTAGGAGTTGGGTTTGAGGAAGAGATACTTATTTTGTTTCCTCTCTAACCTTCAATAATTTTTGCCACTAAGCATTTTTCATCAGATGTTGGGCTTTTTCTACATAGCTGGTGCTGCCATATTATTATCTCTGCTGATATTTTAGTTCCCCTCGCTAAACTGGTCCTTTTGTTCTCCCTTCGCTCCCTGCACCTGCTTCCTGTACATCTGGATTAATCCTTCTATCTGTATTTTCCCAGCGTCACTCTAATCAGTCTTAAATGGGGGTGGGGGCGGGGAGTTCTTTATTGTTTTCATTGATCTACTAGCAGTGGAGTGCTCTTTAACTTGTTGCTCTACTGTCTAAAGCAGCTGTAATGGCTTGTGGGGTCTCTGCAGTACGCTGATCCCCAAATCATGGTGGTTCTTCCTTCTGTTTGTAGATCATTGTGGCCACACTGGAGTGTGATGGGGGAATGGGGTTACTGGGTGGAGGATGTTCCTTTCCTGTAGGAAATGGTTGGTTGCTTTGGATTGTACATGGGGCTGGGGCAACCTCTGTTAGAATCTTGAACCTGGTAGGGTTGGCCATTTTGTACTCTTTGGAAGGAAAATTTGATACTGTCATAGACTTTTCACTTCTGTAGAAATCTGGGGGATAAGTTACAATGAATAAAACACAATGGTCTTGATTTTCGTGATTGGCTTTACTTTAATGCTGCCATTAACCTATTTGGGTTAATGCCATTCAGAAAATCTAAGCTAGTGGCTCTGAAACAACAGTTCTTCCTTATCTTAGCCCACATCATTATTACCTGATTAGTCTGGAAAGTAATATGCATTTTAAATTCACATTACACGTCAGTAGTCCAGCTGCAGTGGAACCAGCTCAAGTAGGGATCAGAACACAAGAAATAGGAGCAGGAGTGGGCCATTTGGCTCCTTGAGCCTGCTCCGCCATTCAATAAGACCATGGCTGATCTTCTACCTCAACTCCACTTTCCTGCACTACCCACATATCCCTTGGTTTCCTTAATATTCAAGGATGTAACACACCATTAAATCCATGTCTGTTTTAAATACTTTTTAATTCTTGATTAGTTTTATGTGTACAGTTAAACAGGTATGGAGAGCCGTGAGCTGCTTGCATCTCATTTGTGTAATTCACTCATTACTTCACTGATGGTCTATTAATCCACTCTACTCCATGGATATGAATCATGTCTCACCAGTTCTGCAGAATATATCCTCTGCATAACTTAATAAGAATGAATAAATAACTGAGTCACATTTGTTATGTTGCTTTTTTTTTGCCCACCCACACTTGTCTCTCATTCTAGACTCCCTACTGTTTAGATGGTTTATCTTTTCATTGTTCCTGCCCTTGCAGTTCAGAAGGTGAGGTATCCAAGGCTATGACAAGAATTTTTAATAGGGAAAGGGGGTGGGGGTGGGGGGTGGGGGGGAGTGGTGTACTTTATTGTGGTATGGCAGTAAGGACTAACTGACAGGGATGGTAGGGGGAGGAAATTGCAATGATTTCTATTTCTCATCTACATGTTGCCCCTTGGCGACATCATCTGAAAACACAGCATCAGTTTCCACATGTACGCTGCTGACACCCAGCTCTATCTCACTACCACTTCTCTCGACCCCTCCTCTGCCTCTAAATTGTCAGAGTGCTTGTCCGACTGGATGAGCAGAGATTTTCTCCAATTGAATATTGGGAGGACTGAAGCCATTGTTTTTGGTCCATGCCACAAACTTCTTTCCCTCCTCACTGACTCCATCCCTCTCCCCAACTTCTGTCTGAGGCTGAACCAGACGGTTCACATGCTTGGTGTCATATTTGACCCTGAAATGAGCCATCGACCACATATCGGCAGCATAACTTATACCACCTATTTCCACCTCCGTAATATCGCCTGTCTCCGTCCTTACCTCAGCTCATCTGCTGCTGAAGCCCTCATCCATGCCTTTGTTACCTCTTGACTTGACTATTCCAACGCACTCTACCCAACGTAAACTGGAAGTGATCTAAAACTTGGCTGCCCATATCTTAACTCGTACCAAGTCCGGCTTACCCATCACCCCTGGCTCCCAGTTAAGCAACGCCTCGATTTCAAAATTCTCATCCTTGTTTTCAAATCCCTCCATGGCCTCGCCCCTCCCTATTTCTGTAATCTCCTCCAGCCCCACAAGTCCCCAAGATATCTGTGCTCCTTTAATTCTGCCCTCTTGAACATTCCTGATTATATTCACTCAACCATTGGTGGTCGTGCCTTCTGTTGCCTGGGCTCTTAGTTCTGGAATTCCCTGCCTAAACCTCTCTACCTCTCTTTCCTCCATTTAAGATGCTCCTTAAAACCTACCTCTTTTGGTCACCTGCCCTAATTTCTAATTCTGTGGCTCAGTGTCAAATTTTTTGTCTCATAGTACTCATGTGAAGCGCCTTGGGACGTTTCACTACGTTAAAGGCACTATATAAATACAAGTTGTTGTTGATTTATCAAGAGAAATTTAGCTGTAAAATATAATTTAGGCCATTTGGCATTAATAAGGTACAACAAATAAATGTTTTCAGCTTTGTACAAACCCATAACTGGCAGCATCTTACCATTAAATCACAGAATGTTGCACAGCAAATTGTTTTGTTTCCTTCAGTGGGTGCTTTAGTTTATTCATGAATGATTTATAGCCTTGATATTTCTCTTCCCTGGTTACATTCAATTTCTTCCTCATACTTAACTGCATGTCTACTAGCTATAAAATCATTGCTCTTTCTAAAATCAGACTGATATTCTCTAGATTTCTACTGTGTGTTGACACATTTGTGTCAGTCTATTTTGTGTGTGTTAATGAGGCACTGCAGCACAGAATGAAAATTTAGAGGGGAAAAATGAGTTTAGCTTCAGCTTCATCTATAAATAATGACACAATGCATAGATTGCTGTTTTCTTTGTTGCTGCTTTCAGCGTGACTATTGGTAAAGGCGTGCAAACATTACACAAAGAGAGGCATCCCTCAGGATTTACAGTCATCACATTTGTTTTATTGATCTGACAACCAGTGTATTTGGAGACCTAGATTTAATAAGCAAGCACTATATGAAGTGTGTGACAAGTCAAAGAGCCTCTGAAGAGCCAGTTTTGCACAAATGTCATCAAGCTTGTGCCAATGAAGAGTCAGTGCTCATCTTCTTTCCAGCCTTAGCCAGGGCAAGGGTGGGCATCAGTCAGTAAGCAAGGTCAAAAGTCATTTCTCAAGTGATTGTTGCTGTGCTCAAAACTACACCTCACTATATCCACTTCCCAACTTCACCATAGCAGCAGCGGAGAACATTTTCTTTACCACGGTTTCAATTTTCCTCTCTTATTCTTCCCTGCCCCCCCTCTTGGATGCAGTTTCCACAGGCACTGACTGCCTTTTAGTACTTTGCCCAAGGCCATTCTTCAAGTGTAAGCCTAGGCATGGAAGGGCAAATTTTTCATGTGGCTGATTGGTGTTGGCGTGGAACTGGGCGAGCGGGGTTTGGGAAAGACGGTAGAGATCCATATCGGCAGATTCCACCGAATCTCACTTACAGACCCGGGTAACTATAGGCCCATCAGTTCAACATCAGTAATAGGTATGATGCTTGAAAGAATCATAAGGGATGCAATATATGAATACTTGGATGGGGAGGGATATATTGGGGATACCCAACATGGCTTCATAAAAAAGAGGTCATGTCTCACAAATCTAATTACATTGTCTACTTAGATTTCCAAAAAGCATAAGAGGCTTCTCTAAGATTGGAGCCTCTGGTATTAGTGGAAATATATTGAGCTGGATTCAAAACTGGCTGGCAGGATGCAGGCAAAGAGTAGTTAGAGATGATTTTGGATCTGTTTGGAGACCGGTCACCAGTGGTGTCACTTTTGGGATTGTTGTTTTTTACTATTTTTATTAATGATATGGATTCAGGGGTTGGCAGCACAATTTGCAAATTTGCAGATGATATCAAGATTTGTGTGAGTGCTAGAACTGTAGAAGAGGCTCATCTGATTCAAGCAGATCTTAATGTGTTGGGAGACTGGGCTCAAGACTGGAAAATTATGTATAACTTAGATGTGCAGTGTTATGCATGTGGGCAGGGCAAATGCTCAACATTCATACACCCTCCAGAGAAAGGCATTAAAGATGGTGGAGATAGAAAGAGATTTGGGCATTCTAGTGCATACATCCTTAAAGGTCTGCTGATGTTGTGAAACGATAGCTAGAGAAAATAGGGTGTTCTGGTGTATCCATAGGACAATTGAGTATAAGACGAGGTGTACTGTTTTGTCCTTGTACAAGACCTTAGTCAGGCCGCACTTGGAATACTGTGTCCAATTGTGGTCTCCTCACATGGTGAGTGATATTGAGGCTCTGGAAAGGGTACACAAGAGGGTCACTGGACTAATTCCAAGTCTAAAGTATCTTAGTTATCAAGATAGGTTAAAAGAGTTGGGACTCTTTGCCTTAGAGCAGCGTAGACTTAGGGGGATATGATTGAGGTTTATAAGATTATGAAGTGAATAGACAATGTTCTAGCTGACAGTTTATTTCAATTAAATAGGTTAGGCAGGACCAGGGAGCACAAATATAAGTTGTATAAGGCTAGATCTGGGTTAGATGTCAGGAGGTGGTTCTTTTCCCAGTGAATAGTAGACCTCTAGAACAAGTTGCCCTTTCATGTGGTGGATGCACTGAATTCCATTGAAAAGCATGATTAAAAAGCAGGACCTCAAAGGTAGTAATCTCCGGATTACTCCCAGTGCCACGGGCTAGTGAGTACAGAAATAGAAGGATAGAGCAGATGAATGCGTGGCTGAAGAGATGGTGTAGAAGGGAGGGATTTAGATTCCTGAGGCATTGCCACTGCTTCTGGGGGAGGTGGGACCTGTACAAGCCAGACAGATTGCACCTCAACAGAGCCAGGACCAATACTTCGTTGGGGGGGGCGGGGGGGGGGGCGGGGGGTGGTTTGCTTGTGCTGTTGGTGAGGGTTTAAACTAGCTTGACAGGGAAACCTGAGAATAGATTCAGTAGGGAGGGGAGTAAAGCTGGAATTGGAAAGAAAATTGTAGAAAGTGAATTTGAAGGACAGAGGAAACAAGGTCTAGAAAGTAGTCAACAAGGAGGTCTGGCTGTACTAAATGATACATACTTCAATGCAAGGAGTGTAGCAAATAAGGCAGATGAGCTGAGAGCACAGGTAGACAGTTGGAAGTATGATACTATAGCTATTACAGAGACATGGCTAAAAGAGGGGCAGATATGGGAGCTCAACATTCCTGGTTACAGGATCTTCAGATGGGATAGAGAGGGGGGTAAATAGTAATAGTAGGGGATTTCAACTATCCTAATATTGACTGGGACAAAATTAGTGTGAAGGGTATAGAGGGTGCGGAATTTCTAAAAATGCATTCAAGAGAACTTATTTAGCCAGTATATAACAAGCCCAACATGGGAGGGGTGGTTCTAGATTTAGTTTTAGGGAATGAAGCTGGGCAGGTGGAAGGGGTATCAGTGAGAGAGCATTTAGGTGCTAGTGACCATAATTCAGTTAGATTTAAGATAGTTATGGAAAAGGACAAGGATAGACCAGGAATAAAAGTTTTAAATTGGGGAAAAGCCAACTTTGCTAAGCTGAGAGTTGATTTGGCCATAGTGGACTGGAAACAGCTACTTGAAGGTAAATCAATGTCAGAGCAGTGGGAGGCATTCAAGTAGGAGATTCAGAGGGTTCAGACCACATATGTGCCCTTAAAGAAAAAGGGTGGGACTAACAAATCTAGAGTCCTCTGGATGTCGAGGGACATGCAGGGTAGGATAAAGAAAAAAAAGGAGGCTTAGGACAGATACCGAGGGCTAAGTACTGCAGAATCTCTAGAGGAGTATAGAAAGTCCAGGGTGAAATTAAGAAGAATATTAGGAAAGCAAAGAAAGAGCATGAAAAATTCTTGGCAAGTAAAATCAAGGAAAACCCAAAGATGTTTTATAACTATATTAAGAGCAAGAAGATAACTAAAGAAAAGGTAGGGCCTATTAGAGACCATGGGCTAGATTTTGCACTTTTGTGCAGATCGCCCAAAAATGGGCGTTGCATCCGGCGTGGGCAGTAAAAATGGGTTTTCAGATCGCCGAATGTCGCCCATTCTCAAAGCCCCGAGTCTCCATTTTTAAAATTGGGCGTTACCACGAGCGATATGAAATGGGTGTTAGCGTTAAATCTCTCTGATCTTCTACCGTAAAGTGTCGCCGTCCTTAGCAATGGCATGGTAATGCTCGTTTCTCGTGACTGAGGAGGTCAGGGATCATCATTACATGCGCAGAAGAGGAGACAAAAAGACAAAAAGAGAGGGAGCAGAGAGGGACTGAAAGTGTGTGCGGGTGTTGTGTGTGCTTGTTTGGCTGTTGTGGGAGGCACAAGGGAGATTCATCAGCAGCAAAAAGCCTACTAAGCACCAAGAACATACTTGGCACCGAGTTTTTGTCCAACAAATAAGATATAACATGGAAGGGATGGAGGTGGCCCTGGAGCTGGGAGCCAGGAACACTGGTGCCAGAGGGCTCCCAGTGGTCCCGGAGCGCCGCACTGCACCCCAAGGTGACGCACCCCCATTGCCAACCACACACGAGAGCCAGCAGCAACATCTTGCTTCTGGCTCGGAGCATGTTCCCACCTCGGGACCATCCTCTCCCGTATCTGTCCAAGCAGCAGTTCGGCCGTCATCCTCCTCCCCCCCTCCTCCCAATGAAGCAGCGCCTGAGGAGCTCCTTGGCCAGGCGGCTTGGAATAAGGAGGGGAAGGGGACGGGGTAGAGGTGGGGATGAGAAACGGGGGTGGGGGAGGGGGGAAGGATTGGTTTTACAGAAATACTTATGATTTCAGACAAATGTTTGGTTTAAATGTTTTTTATTTAACAAAACCTTGTTGCGCAGTGGCTCAGATAGCTGCACCATTGCACACTGGTGGTTCCTTAACATCAAGGGGTATAATTATACTTAACTTCAATTAACTTAAACTTTAACTGTCACCAAGATGATTCCCACTATGGATGTATGACCTGCACACCCAGCAGTGTGTCAGCCTTGTAAATACCACCAACGTTCTTTCAGGCAAAGTGCTCATTTATGAGCTCCTGATGTAAGAGTCTTGCAGCTATCATGCCACCATGGGCCCTTTCCTGTATCCTGACGAAGACACCTATTAAATTCCAATCGTCCACAGTATGATAAAGATGTTTGTTCAGATGTTCATATCACCTCCAAAGACCTCCAGAGTACATCTGAACTCCCCCGAGGTTGAAACAGAGCAGCCTTTTAAATGATGCGACATGTGATTTAAAACAAGGCGCCCATACCGCTGTGAGTAGTTCCGGTTAGTTCCACTTTTTCCCGGTGGTTTTTTGGGCGAGCGATATTGTGGGCGAGATGTGTGTGAGGTGGTGAAAGTGATGTTGGGCGATCTCCTGGGCATTAGTTTCGACAAATGTGATCTTTACAACAAAAAAAAGTGGGTAGTTGGTATTATTGAATCTCTGCGTTATTTACGTGCGGAAAGTAACGCTGGGTGATATTATGGCCGTTGGTTTTGCCCATTCTGATGAGTTCGCCGCAAAAAAGTGGCCGGCCGGTATTATTTTTTCCCGGCGTTACGCACATGGGGAAAGTAACGCTCGGCGATAAGTGTCCGAAAAATGCCCGTCAGTTTCAATTTTGTGGCTAAATGGGCGATATCTGGGCGGTATACGTCATTTCAGTGGTAAAGTGGACGTTAAGTGGGCGTTATGCATGCAATAAAAGTGTAAAATCTAGCCCCATGAGGATAATCTATGTGTGGAGGCGGAAGATGTGGGTATGGTTCTTAATGTTGCGCTGAATTCGCTAGATGTTCGAAAGATCGAACAAATAGGTTCGCAATTTTCCTTTTTGGGTTCCCACAGTAAGTTTAACCTGAACAAAAGACTATGACATTAGATTCACAAGCCAACTTATCTCGAATAGATGCTTTAACAAACACTGCTCATTAGTTATTACAGAATATAGGACTCACAACCTATATGGATTACAGAATATAGGACTCACAACCTATATAGATATTACCAGATTCGGTTCGAGGTGATCAATCTCTGTCCGACTTCAGCTTAGGGATTCTACCCCAGGTTCCTGCTGTCGAGTGTTGCTCCTAGGTTCTTGCTAACTTCCTTCAAAACTCGTGTCCAGTTATACCCTTTCTTCCCTCTGTTAAACACATGTCGGTTTCGACAGATTCTGCTGACATTTCAACTTTGTACATATACATTCTTCTATTATCGTAACCCTGTCTTGCCTCCATGAGTTATTACCAATGTCGGTGTCTTCGTTACGGGTGTGTGCCCCATATCTTGATCGGTTAGGTCTTTTTCATCCCTTCCCACCCCTGCTGTTCCTACAGCGTGTTTCTGCTAAGGTCAACTTCCCCTCCCATTTGGCCACATCTGTTATTCCTGCAACTGTCCTTTTGTTCATTCATTAGCATTTATAGGGACCCTGTTAACCGACATCACACACTATCTCTTACACATGGTGACTCCTTTGAATTTGGCTTTACTATTCTGCAGCTTTTATCCTTATCTCCTTCACCCCGAGGTCAGTGCCTGTTGTTTTCAGTGCAAGAGACACTGAGTCTACCGGTTTAACCTCAAGCATGAGCTAAATTCTTATTAATCGTGAATTCTTTCTGATAATTCCATATTCCTCCCTTTGATCATTATCATTTGACCAAACGATTTGATCACCATGGTTTTGGGTCTGGCAGAATTCTTCAGGTTAGCAAGTCATCGTAATTCATATGGGATTCCCAGCCTTGGTTGCCCTGGAGCCATGTCTCCATAATCCCAATCACATGACATGCGTTAACAGCTTTCTGCGCAGTTAATTCATCGAACTTATTACGAATGCTCCTCGCAATGAGACTCAGAGCCTTCAGGCTTGTTTTTTTTAACACTCTTTGTCCTTTTAGAATTATGATGTAATGTGGCCCTTTTTGATTTTTGACCTTGATTTCTCTGCCCTCCACTCTTACTTTTCTCCTTCCTACCTTTTGCTTCTGCCCCGTTTTTACTTCCCTCTGCCTCCCTGCATAGACTCCCATCCCCCTGCCATATTATTTTAAACCCTCCCCAACAGCACTAGCAAACACTCCACCTAGGACATCAGTTCCGGTCCTGCCCAAGTGGAAATTAGGGATAGTGTTAAATCCAAGGAAGAGGCATATAAATTGGCCAGAAAAAGCAGCAAACCTGAGAAATTTAGAATTCAGCAGAGGAGGACTAAGGGTTTAATTATGAGGGGGAAAATAGAATATGAGAGCAAGCTTGCAGGGAACATAAAAACTGACTGCAAAAGCTTGTACAGATATGTGAAGAGAAAAAGATTAGTGAAAACTAATGTAGGTCCATTGCAGTCAGAATCAGGTGAATTCATAATGGGAAAAAGGAAATGGCAGACCAATTGAATAAATACTTTGGTTCTGTCTTCACTAAGGAAGACACGAATAACCTCCCGAAAATACTAGGGGACCGAGGGTCTAATGAGAAGGAGGAACTGGGGGAACTGAGGGAAATCCTTATTAGTTAGCAAATGGTGTTGGGGAAATTGATGGGATTGAAGGCCAATAATTCCCCAGGGCCTGATAGTCTGCATCCCAGAGTACTTAAGGAAGTGGCCCTAGAATTAGTAGATGCATTGATGGTCATTTTCCAACATTCCATGGACTCTGGATCAGTTCCTATGGATTGGAGGGTAGCTAATGTAACCCCACTTTTTAAAAAAGAAGGGAGAGAGAAAACAGGGAATTATAGACTGGCTAGCCTGACATCGGTAATGGGGAAAATGCTGGAATCAATTATTAAAGATGTAATAGCAGTACATTTGAAAAGCAGTGACAGGATCGGTCCAAGTCAGCATGGATTTATGAAAGGGGAATCATACTTGACAAATCTTCTAGAATTTTTTGAGGATGTAACTAGTAGAGTGGACAAGGGAGAACCAGAGGATGTGGTGTACTTGGACTTTCAAAAGGCTTTTGACAAGGTCCTACACAAGAGATTAATGTGCAAAATTAAGGCACATGGTATTGGGGGTAATGTATTGACGTGGATAGAGAACTGGTTGGCAGACAGGAAGCAAAGAGTGGGAATAAATGGATCCTTTTCAGAATGACAGGCAGTGACTAGTGGGGCACCGCAAGGTTCAGTGCTGGGACCCCAGCTATTTACAATATATATTAATGATTTAGATGAAGGAATTGAATGTAATATCTCCAAGTTTGCAGATGACACTAAGCTGGGTGGCAGTATGAGTTGTGAGGAGGATGCTAAGAGGCTGCAGGATGACGGACAGGTTAGGTGAGTGGGCAAATGCATGGCAGATGCAGTATAATGTGGATAAGTGTGAGGTCATCCACTTTGGTGGCAAAAACAGGAAGACAGATTATTATCTGAATGGTGACAGATTAGTAAAAGGGGAGGTGCAAGGAGACCTGGGTGTCATGGTACATCAGTCATTGAAAGTAGGCATGCAGGTACAGCAGGCAGTTAAGAAAGCAAATGGCATGTTGGCCTTCATAGCGAGAGGATTTGAATATAGGAGCAGAGAGGTCTTGCTGCGGTTGTACAGGGTCTTGGTGAGACCAAGTGAGTATTTACAGTTTTGGTCTCCTAATCTGAGAAAGGGCATTCTTGCTATTGAGGGAGTGCAACGAAAGTTCACCAGACTGATTCCCGAGATGGCATGACTGACCTATGAAGAAAGATTGGATCGACTAGGCTTATATTCACTGGAATTTAGAAGAATGAGAGGGGATCTCATAGAAGCATGTAAAATTCTGACGGGATTGGACAGGTTAGATGCAGGCAGAATGTTCCCTATGTTGGGGAAGTCCAGAACCAGGGGTCACAGTCTAAGGATAAGGGGTAAGCCATATAGGACCGAGATGAGGAGAAACTTTTTCACCCAGAGAATTGTGAACCTATGGAATTCTCTACCACTGAAAGCCATTGAATCCAGTGCGTTGGATATATTAAAAAGGGAGTTAGATATGGCCCTTATGGCTAAAGGGATCAGGGAGTATGGAGAGAAAACAGGAGTGGGGTACTGAAGTTGCATGATCAACCATGATCATATTGAATGGTGGTGCAGGCTCAAAGGGCCGAATGGCCTGCTCCTGCACCTATTTTCTATGTTTCTATGTTTTTATATCGGATCATCGCACTACCTCTAAACCATCCTCATCTTTCCCTTTTTCTGTTACAGACCCTTCTTCCTCTTTACACTCTCATACCATTGTATTCATCGTCCGTTTCCTTCGTTATTGGCCTGGGTTTTGACTGCCATTTCTGTTGAGACTGTTTCAATGCTTGATACACTTCCACTGACTCAACTCGGAACTTTAATCTTTTCTCTAGTCGTATCATGCTAACCCAGGTAATACATAGGCATATGAACACCAAAATGACCATGATTACAGTCAGGTGCAATACGAGTCTCACCCAGGGGTGTATGTTCACATTTTCGCCCCAATTTCAAAGGTCGTCCCACCAAGTATTGATTTTGATTCGTTTAATCTTTCAGTCAATATCCTGGGTATTCATTTCCACCCTTTCATAGATTTTATGAACAAGATCAAGCTTATGTCTAATTTCTGTTAAATGTTCTTCTTCTAACTGGATATCGATGTCGATTTTTGTGAAATATTCTGTCAAGCGATTCTTCAGATCTATTGATACATTAAAATTGACAGTTGCATGCCACTGGATGTTGATAGTTTCCTCATTCCCTATTCTCATTTGTATCAGGGGGTGCATGCAGAAGGTTGGGTTTTGGATAAGGCAGTCCTTATTTCCATAATGGTAACTAGTTTCGGTGGTGGTAAAACAATCTGTTCCGTCACCCATATAGGCGCTTCGAGTGATAGGTTTGTGAATCGCGTGCTCCAAGGAGCAATTTATGGCCGTGCTTCCCTTAAATCCGTATCACGTGGTGCGGGTCGGGTAAATTTTGTATGGGCATACTACTGTCCTTTCTGTAGTGGCACCTTGTCCCAATGCAGTTCCCACTAAAGTACCGTCCTGCTTCACAACATATGGCATCATTCCTGCCATGGCCACCCATACTCCTATGGTAAGGACCTCAAATAACGGCATCCCTTCCTGGTGTCCTATTATTGGGACTCTTATCACCATCCCTACATCAGTACTTCCACGGGGGCCGGTACATTCCTCATTGAACCATACCCTGCTGAGTTTTCGTAGTTCACAGTCACTGATAGCAGCAGGAACATTCTGCTTTATCAGAACATGGATTTGAGTATTGTTGATCCAAGTGGACACTTCCTTGCGTTTTGCTAGCATTAAGTTTCCTCTCAACTGGTCCAACATCCAATTGCCATATGTCACGCACAGAGTTTGTTGTTGGATTTCGCTCGCCGTCTTTTTGGCCGTGTTAATAAGGTGATTAATAGTTCGGGCATGTCCTTCTAAGACCGTCACCTGTTGTGCTTGGATCTCTATACTTTCCTGTTTTGCCTGTGACCCCTGTCTGTGGTTATTATTCAGTTCCTCCAATAACGTTTTGACTTGCTGGGTTAAGGTTACAACCTTGGAGTTCAAATTAGTTATATCTAGAGTGTTTACGGTGGCCATTCCTGCTCCATAGACTGTCCCTACATCATTCAATAACTCTTTCTTACTCCTTTTTCCTAGCTGTCTTTGTTTCATGTCCCTGATTCCCTCCTGTCTCTGCCTTGAGCAACATCGAAGTCAAGTCCTAATACAATCTTTTGGTTCCCTCTGGACACCAATCGGGCAATTGTACATTGGTTATATTCAATACTATAGGTATTAATTCATATTGTACATTATCATAAACAACTTTAGTCATGTTTCTTAATATTACTCCTCCCTTGGATCCCAGCTCATGTTTGGAGCCATCCCAAACCCTTGTTGTGGGTGTGGGCGTAACCAGGGCCAGAATGGTAGTTGCCAGGGGGTTGCATATCTCTCTTTTCCATTTTCCCAGGTCCGTGCAGGCCCTTGGCGGAGGTATTCTACGATTATTGTAATTGAAAATTCTATATCAGGACATGTTTACACAGTCTTTCACCCTTTCACACAGCACCGTCACTGGTTGTGCTAAACTGTCAGTGGTGAAGTTATCACACAAATGTGTCTGGTTCCATGACAGTAGGCATGAAGGGTTGTTTATTCCTTGTTGGTTACTACTGTCCTGCATGCTCTTGTGTAACTGTAGGGTACTTGGCTCTTCTAGGCAAGTGAAGCATACTGGTAGTTGGCTACCTTCTATGATCACTTTCCGACCATCATGGCTGTTTAGCTTGTTGGTGCATAGGTTGACTGATCTGCTCTCAACTATTCCGAGTAGGATGAGGATCAGGATCTCCTTCATGTTCTATTTCCTCTGCGCCTTTTGGATTCTTGCAACATCCTGACTTTTGGATCCAAAGTCTAACCTTTAACAAAAAGATAATCAAGGTTACTATATGCTCCTATTCACAGTTCTATCTTATTCGGATAACCGACGCAACTGTTTGGTTCGCCCTGGACTGGGCGGGTGCAGAGGATAGTGTCTGGTCCAGGCAACAGGTCGGATTAACAACGGGGTTCGGGAGCCATCCTAGAGGTTCCAAAAACAACTTCTATAATTCCTGGACAAGGTCTTTAGTTGAATCATCAGAGTCAGATCCCAATTCAGGGTTGGGCCCTGCTCCTCTTTGTGAACCTTCTGGGTCTGAGCCAGGCCTATTCATGTTCGCCGGCTCAAGAGCTCCCAGCATGGGGAGCCCAGCATTGGCTGGGCCTTCAGCATCATCCTCCCCTGCGTCCAACATGACATGGAAGGAGCCCATTTTCCCAAAAGATTTCAACTGGTTAATATGGTGCCATCGGTATTTCCCTTGTCCATCCATAATCTTATACACGGTGGCACTAGCTTTTTCCATGACACTGAAGGGTCCAGCGTATTTAGGGGTCAAAAAGGTTCCTTCCTTTTGGACTTTGACCATCACCTGATCCCCTATCTTTAATTCCCAGGGATGGGCCTTCCCATCAAAGTAGGCCTTGCTCTTTTGATGCCTATTTCCAATGTTTACTGCAGCCGTCATTTTGGCGGCCTCCAAGTGTTTTACCAAATTGGACATGTATTTCTCGGAGGACAAAGAGGTTTTCTGGATTTCATTTAGATCTAATCCCATGAAGGCTTCAACCCCTCTCATAATTCTCCCAGTCATTAATTCATGTAGTGAAAAGCCAGTAGACGTGACAACCGTATTACGGATAGCCATTAATACCTAGAGAAGTGCCCGATTCCAAGAGGTGTGATTTTGTTGGACCATTTTCCACATCATAGTTTTTCGGGTTCTGTTCATTCTCTCCACTATTCCACTGGACTCTGGGTGGTATGCGACGTGGAATTTCTGTTTTACCCCAGCTAACTGCATGACCATTTGCATAACCTTTCCTGTAAAGTGGGTCCCCTGATCTGAATCGATATCTTCCGGCAATCCCCATCAGGAGAACATTTCTTCCATTAGGATTTTTGCGGTGGTGGCAGCCGAATTGTTATTATTTGGAAAAACCTCAATCCATTTTGAAAACACATCTATAATTACCATGATGTATTTCTTTCCTCCCGAACAAGGGGACAATGGTCCTATGTAATCTATCTGGGGTTGAGTCCAAGGGCCCTTTCTTTGGTCTGCTTTTTGTACTTTCCCGGAATATTTTGCACACAGATTAAACCATTCTTGACATACTTCTCTACATCTGGTTGTATCCCTGGCCACCAACACATGTCCCTTATTTTGGCCATAGTCCTGTCTGTTCCCTGGTGTCCTCCCACATCATGGAATTGATAAATCATTTCGGCCCTCTCTATCTTTGGGACGACATATTTTCCCTCTCTCCGCACCACACCTTGATGCAAGGTTAGACCTGTTCTATGGTGACTGTAGGGGTCAGGATAGGGTTTTCCCAACTGAATAGCCTTTAAGTCTGGATCTGTACCTTGACTTTCCTTTAAATCTATAACTGTTTTGGAGGATACCTTGACAGCCGAGAGAATTTCTGTTAGTATATTCGTGCCCCATGGTAAGGGGTCCCATGGGTAGCCATCGATGGCTCCTTGCTTTGCTGTCCCATCAGCTAACTGGTTCACTAGCAGAGTGGTTTTTGTATGAGCTTTTTGATTTATATACTGTCCTTGGTTCTTGGTGGCTGCGTCAAAGATAACCTTGAGGAGTGGGCCGGTTGTTTGTGGTTTTCCTTCTGCCGAGGTAAAACCCCTGGCTTGCCAAATGGGCAAAAAGTCTGTCAAACTGTTGCAGATGTAACTACTGTCTGAATGGATTACCACCGGTGGAGGAAATGATTCGGGGTGCATTGCTACATAGGCAATGGCACTTAATTCGGCTATTTGCGCTCCTTTGTGTCTTTCCAATTTTATGGGGGTCTGTTCTAGAACTTTTTTCCCATCCTCAGTCATAATTACCACCCCAAATCCGGTACATTGTTATCCGTTAACCACAGCTGATGAACCATCCACATAGACGTGGGTTTTTATTTTCTGGTCGCCATCACCCTCCCTAAATTTTGTCTGAAAGAGGCCATCAAGGTCGCTTGATGAAAAATTTTACATTCATGTGGATCCTCTGGGTACAGCATGTTCTGAGCTAAGTTAGTTAATTTAGGCTGGTATTTAACATTGATATCCCTCCCTTGTAGGAGTAATGTCCATCTGGCTATGCGTTGTGAACTGATGGAGCCATCTTTAAGGCTACCATCCATAAGCATTTTAATAGGCGTGTGTGTGATTAGGATAATCAAAGGGTTAAGTCCGACGATTGGAGAGAATTTGGGCACAGCTCAAAACACACTGAGTATGTTTTTCTCTCAGGGTGAGAACGTTAGCTCAACAGGGGTCATAACTCCAGACGCGTAACCAACAGGCTGGAGCTTCTCAGCGTGTTCCTGTAACAATACCGTTGATAAACATAGAAACATAGAAAATAGGTGCAGGAGTAGGCCATTCGACCCTTCGAGCCTGCACCACCATTCAATAAGATCATGGCTGATCATGCAACTTCAGTACCCCATTCCTGCTTTCTCTCCATACCCCCTGATCTCTTTAGCCATAAGGGCCACATCTAACTCCCTTTTGAATAAATCTAACGAACTGGCTTCAACCTTTCTGTGGTAAAGAATTCCACAGATTCACAATTCTCTGAGTGAAGAAGTTTCTCCTCATCTCAATCCTAAATGGCTTATCCCTTATCCTTAGACTGTGACCCCTGGTTCTGGACTTCCCCAACATCAGGAACATTCTTCCTGCATCTAACCTGTCCAATCCCGTCAGAATTTTATATGTTTCTATGAAATCCCCTCTCATTCTTCTAAATTCCAGTGAATATAAGTCTAGTCGATCCAGTCTTTCTTCATATGTCAGTCCAGCCATCACGGGAATCAGTCTGGTGAACCTTTGCTGCACTCCCTCAATAGCAAGAATGTCCTTCCTCAGATTAGGAGACCAAAACTGTACATAATATTCCAGGTGAGGCCTCACCAAGGCCCTGTACAACTGCAGTAAGACCTTCCTGCTCCGATACTCAAATCCCCTAGCTATGAAGGCCAACATACCATTTGCCTTCTTTACCGCCTGCTGTACATGTATGCCAACTTTCAATGACTGATGAAGAACCATGACACCCAGGTCTCGTTGCACCTCCCCTTTTCCTAATCTGCCACCATTCAGATAATATTCTGTCTTCGCGTTTTTGCCCCCAAAGTGGGTAACCTCATATTTATCCACATTATGCCGCATTTGCCATGCATTTGCCCACTCAACTAACCTGTCTAAGTCACCTTGCAGCCTCTTAGCATCCCCCTCACAGCTCACACCGCCACCCAGTTTAGTGTCATCTGTAAACTTGGAGATATTACACTCAATTCCTTCATCCAAATCATTGATGTATATTGAGTGAATGTACATATACATTCTTCTGTTATCGTAACCCTGTCTTGCCTCCATGTGTTATTACCAATGTCAGTGTCTTTGTTACGGGTGTGTGCCCCATATCTTGATCAGTTAGGTCTTTTTCATCCCTTCCCACCCCTGCTGTTCCTACAGTGTGTTTCTGCTAAGGTAAACTTCCCCTCCCATTTGGCTATATCTGTTATTCTTATAACTGACCTTTTGTTCGTTCACTAACATTTGCAGGGACCCTGTTAACTGACATCTATTATTCACACACTATCTCTTACACATGGTGACTCCTTTGAATTTGGCTTTACTATTCTGCAGCTTTTATCCTTATCTCCTTCACCCCGAAGTCAGTGCCTGCTGTTTTCAGTGCAAGAGGCACTGATTCTACCGGTTTAACCTCAAGCATGAGCTAAATTCTTATTAATTGTGAATTCTTTCTGATATTTCCACATTAATATATATTTTGTGTCTGTTTTCACAAAAGAGAGGGGCAATGCAGATACTACTATCGAGGAGGAGGAGTGAAATATTAGATGAAATAAACATAGTGAGAGAGGAGGTATTAAGGGGTTTAACAGCTTTGAAAGTGGATAAATCCCCAGGCCCGGATGAAATGTATCCCAGGCTTTTAAGCGAAGCAAAAGAGGAAATAGCAGAGGCTTTGACCATCATTTTCCAATCCTCTCTGGCTTCAGGTGTGGTGCCAGAGGACTAGAGGAGTGCTAATGTGGTACCTTTGTTTAAGAAGGGAGAAAGGGATAGACTGAGTAATTACAGGCCAGTCAGCCTAACCTCAGTGGTGGGAACATTATTGGAAAAAATCCTGAAGGACAGGATAAATCTTCACTTGGAAAGACACGGATTAATCAAAGACAGTCAGCACGGATTTGTTAAGGTAAGGTCGTGTCTGACTAACTTGATTGAATTTTTTGAGGAGGTAACCAGGAGGGTCAATGAGGGCAAAGTGTATGATGTATTGTATATGGCAAAGCTTTTGATAAGATCCCACATGGCAGACTGGTCCCGAAAGTAAAAGCCCATGGGATCCAGGGCAAAGTGGCAAGTTGGATCCAAAATTGGCTCAGAGTCAGGAAGCAAAGGGTAATGGGTGATGGATGTTTTTGTGATTGGAAGGATGTTTTCAATGGGATTTTGCAAGGCTCAGTACTAGGTCACTTGCTTTTTGTGAGATACATCAACGATCTAGACTTGGTTAAGAAGTTTGCAGATGATACTAAAATCGGCTGTGTGGGTGATAATGAAGAAGAAAGCTGCGGACTGCAGGAAGATATTAATCAACTGGTCAGGTGGGCAGAACAATGGCAAATGGAATTTAATCTAGAGACGTGTGAGGTAATGTGTGTGAGCTTCATTTTAATATTAATATACGAGCTGTTGGGAAAGTGTGTGTAGCTAGCACAATTAAATATAAAACTAGAAATACAACTCTTACCTTGTTCATGGTCTTGATACTGTGCCCAGTTTTGGTCCCTTCACTTGGTGGAGGATATCAAGGTGCTGGAAAATATGGGTTAACTGGGTTTAATGATAAGTGTCATTGCGGTATCCTTGAGTTAGTTTGACTGCCTTTGAGGACTGGAGAGGACTAGAATTGTTTTCTAAATTGGCCGAAGGTTTTTCTCTGTTTTGCCTCTCTCAGAAGATTGCATGAGGGAGGTGAGTTAACAATGCATTTAAGGGTGGGACAGACTTAGGAACAGGAGTACGTCATTCAGCCCCCCAAGGCTTGATGAATCAATTGGTCTTTTCATGTCCTTTTTCAGTGCAGTAATGAGGGAGTGCTGCATTGTTAGGGATGGGATGTTAAACTGAAGTCCTGTCTGCTGTTCACATGAATGCAAACACTCCTTTGACACTATTTGAAGTTGAGATGGAACGTTGCCTGGTGTGCTGGCCAATATTCCTCCCTCTACCAGAAACAGATTATTTGTTTATTCATTCATTTGCTGTTTGCGAGACCTTATTTTGTGTGAATTGGCTTCCCTATTTTCCTGACACAAGAGCAGAGACTACACTTCAAAAGTAATCCAGTAGTTGTAAAGCACTTTTGGATGTAATAAGATGCTATATAAATGCAAGTTCTTTCTATTTGAGCATTTTTTTGGAGGGCGTAGGAAAAGGTGAAAGAAGGGTTGCTGGAGAGGTTTGATGTCCTCCTTTACATAGGCAACAGTGTCTACGGATGCAGGCATACCAACCTGGGAATCCCAACGGATTGCCCCCCCCTCCCCCACATTCAAGAAAGGAGGCAGACAGAAAGCAGGAAAATATAGACCAGTTAGCCTAACACCTGTCAGAAGGTAGTTTTTTTCACAGAGAATAGTAGACCTCGGGAACAAGCTGCCCTTTTATGTGGTAGATGCCGACTCACTGAATTCCTTCAAGCTGGATTTGTTTCTGACTGCGGTCGAGTTTACCTCTTGCAGAAGGTAGGTACTGCAGGGAATTTAATGGCCAGAGTGATCGATAACTGTCTATTATTAACAACAACAACAACTTTTATTTATATAGCACCTTTAACATAGTAAAATGTCCCAAGGCGCTTCACAGCAGTGTTATAAGACAAAACAGATACATTTGACACCGAGCCACATAAGAAGAAATTACAGCAGATGAATAAAATCTTGGTTAAAGAGGTAGGTTTTAAGGAGCGTCTTAAACGAGCAAAGAGAGGTAGACAGGTGGAGAGTCTTAGGGAGGGAGTTCGAGTTTGGAGCCCAAACAGCTGAAGGCATGGCCACTGATGGTTGAGCAGTTATAATGAGGGATGTTCAAGAGGGCCGAATTTGAGGAGCGCAGACATCTTGTGGGGTTATGAGGCTGAAAATGATTGCAGAGATAGGGAGAGGCAAGGCGAACAGTCTGGTTTAGCCTCAGATTGATGCTAGGAAAAGGGATGGAGTCAGTGGTTAGGGAATGCAGTTTGTGGCAGGGACCAAAGACAATGGCTTCGGCCTTCCCAATATTTAATTGGAGAAAATTGCTGCTCATCCAGTACTGGATGTCGGACAAGTAGTCTGACAATTTAGAGACTGTGGAGGGGTCGAGCGAAGTGGTGGAGAGGTAGAGCTGGGTGTCAACTGCGTACATGTGGAAACTGACTCCGTGTTTTGGGATGATATCACCAAGGGCCAGCATATAAATGAGAAATAGGAAGGATCCATGGGGGACACCAGAGGTAATGATGTGGGAGTGGGAAGAGAAGCCCATTGCAGGAAAATTTCTGGCTACGATTAGATAGGTAAGAATGGAACCAGGTGAGAGCAATCCCATCCAGCTAGACGATGGTGGAGAGGCGTTGGAGGAGGATGGAGTAGTCAATTGTGTCAACGGTTACAGATAGGTCCAAGAGGACGAGGAGGGATAGTTTACCTTTGTCACAGTCACAAAGTGTTATGTATGCATATTAATATATGTACTATAACACTAGACCACTGTATGTACCTTCACCCTGTATACACTATATCTGTACCATCAGAGGGTGCTGTTGCTGGAGACCTAAGGGTCACCTGTACACTGCAGGTAACCAAGTATAAAAGGGAGCTCACCTCTTGGTGTCCTCACTCTAGAAGCTGCAAGAAAGGACTACGGTCACGACAGTTCAAGTACTATACCCTTACCTCGTGGAGTCGTTATTAGAGTCCTTGCACATACAACAACTGGCAATGAGGTTACGAATTTCCATGCACAATATGTCTAACCGAAGCAACTTCCAACAATTCGCTGATGGGGAAGATTGGGATGCCTTTGTGAAAAGTCTAGAACACTTTTTCATCACAAACGACCTGGCTGGGGACTCACCGATCGCACTGGCGAACAAGCGCAGAGCCATCCTGTTCAGCAGTTGTGGGCCCAATGTCCACGGCCTTGTCAGGGGCCTGCTAGCCCCAGCGAAGATGACAAACAAGACCTATGTGGAACTCGTAACACAAGAACAACTCAAACCTAAAGAGAGCCTGCTCACAGCCAGACACCGGTTCTACATCCACCGGCGGCCCGAAGGCCAAGAAATTGCTAAATATGCTGCAGATCTGAGAAGATTGGCTGCACCGTGTGATTTTGGCGACCATCGCACCGAAGCACTAAGGGACATCTTCGTTATTGGAATCGGCCACGAGGGCCTCCTCCATAAGCTGTTCTCTGTGGACACTACGGTCACCCTGCAGGAGGCAATCAAAGTGAGCCAGGCATTCATGATTTCAGTCTGCGACTTCAAACGGTGATGACTCGCACCCAGGACTCTAACCCAACGAGTACAGTGAACCGAATGGCGACTTTCAGAGGCAACACTGATGCCCCGAGTCCCGCAACCCTGAGTCCGCCACATGGGGCCAACCGGCTAGCCCCGTGCTGGCGCTGTGGAGGAAACCACAGGGCCCACCAGTGCCGATACAAAGACTATACCTGCAAAGGCTGCAACACTAAAGGTCACCTTCAGCGAATGTGTAGAAGAAGTTTTACTCATCGAGTCGCTGAAGAGTTGGCCGATCACCGAGGCTCCAGCGCTGATGAAGACGAAGCTGCTCAGCCCCTGGAAGAAGAGTATGGAATATATACCTGCTCCATCTAGAGTTCCCCGTGGAAAATGGAAGTAGAAATCAACGGAGTTCCAGTCTCGATGGAGATCGACACAGGGGCGAGCCTTTGAGAAACTCTGGGCCAATCCCACCGAATGACCCAAAATGTCCCCAATCCAGGCAAAGCTGCTCAGCTACACAAAAGGCACCATCCCAGTCATTGGTAGCATTGGAGGTCCAGGTAGCCGATGGCATAGAAACATAGAAATTTTGTGCAGGAGCAGGCCATTCGGCTCTTTGAGCCTGCACCGCCATTCAATAAGATCATGGCAGATCATTCAACCTCAGTATCCCTTTCCTGCTTTCTCTCAATACCCCTTGATCCCTTTGGCCGTAAGGGCCATATCTAACTCCCTTTTGAGTATATCTAACGAACTGGCCTCAACAACTTTCTGTGGTAGAGAATTCCACAGGTTAACCACTCTCTGAGTGAAGAAGTTTCTCCCCGTCTCGGTCCTAAATGGCTTACCCCTTATTCTTAGACTGTGACCCCTGGTTCTGGAAATCCTCAGCAATGGGAACATTCTTCCTGCCTATAACCTGTCCAATCCCATCAGAATTTTAGATGTTTCTATGAGATCCCCGCTCATTCTTCGAAACTCCAGTGGATACAAGTCCAGTTGATCCAGTCTCTCCTCATATGTCAGTCCTGCCATCCCAGGAATCAATCTGGTGAACCTTCGCTGCACTCCCTCAATAGCAAGAACGTCCTTCCTCAGATTAGGGGACCAAAACTGAACACAATATTCCAGGTGGGGCCTCACCAAGGCTGTGTACAACTGCAGTAAGAACTCCCTGCTCCTATACTCAAATCCTCTAGCTATGAAAGCCAACATGCTATTTGCCTTCTTCACCATCTGCTGTACCTGCATGCCAAACTTCAATGACTGATGTACCACGCCTCCCCTTTTCCTAATCTGTCACCATTCAGATAATATTCTGTCTTCCTGTTTTTGCCACCAAAGTGGATAACCTCACATTTATCAACATTATACTGCATCTGCCATGCATTTGCCCACTCACCTAACCAGTCTAAGTCACCCTGCAGTCTCTTAGCATCCTCCTCACAGCTCACACCGCCACCCAGCTTAATGTCATCTGCAAACTTGGAGATATTACATTCAATTTCTTCATCTAAATCATTGATGTATATTGTAAATAGCTGGTGTCATGTATTCAACCAGCATTGTAACCCATGTATAATCTGACCTAAGTTGTACACTGTGAGAATAATGACCACTAGGTGGGAGACACTCCTAACCTGGGCCTTCAGGTACAAAAGGGGAAGCTCCACCCACCTTCATCACTTGGAGTGCTAAAGAATAAAGGACAAGTCACAGACTGACCTTCTCTCAAGCATGGGCCTCGTGTGCATTTATACTGTATAGTAAGGACCTATCAGCTGGGGTCCCAGCACTGACCCCTGTGGTCACTGCCTGCCATTCTGAAAAGAACCCGTTTATTCCGACTTTCTTCTTCCTGTCTGCCAACCAGTTCTCTATCCACATCAATACATTACCCCCAATACCATGTGCTTTAATTTTGCATGCCAATCTCTTGTGTGGGACCTTGTCAAAAGCCTTTTGAAAGTCCAAATACACCACATCCACTGGTTCACCCTTGTCCACTCTACTAGTTACATCCTCAAAAATTTCTAGAAGATTTCCCTTTCATAAATCCATGCTGACTTGCACCGATCCTGTCACCGCTTTCCAAATGCGCTGCTATTTCATCTTTAATAATTGATTCCAACATTTTCCCCACCACTGATGTCAGGCTAACCAGTCTATAATTCCCCTTTTTCTCTCTCCCTCCTTTTTTAAAAAGTGGTGTTACATTAGCTACCCTCCAGTCCATAGGAACTGATCCCGAGTCAATAGAATGTTGGAAAATGATCACCAATGCATCCACTATTTCTAGGGCCACTTCCTTAAGTACTCTGGGATGCAGTCCATCAGGCCCTGGGGATTTATCGGCCTTCAATCCCATCAATTTCCCTAACACAATTTCCTAACTAATAAGGATTTCCTTCAGTTCCTTCTTTTCACTGGACACTCGAACCCCTCGTATTTTCAGAAGGTTATTTATGCCTTGGTGAAGACAGATCCAAAGTATTTGTTCAATTGGTCTGCCATGTCTTTGTTCCCCATTATAAATTCACCTGATTCTGTCTGCAAAGGACCTACGTTGGTCTTCACGAATTTTTTTCTCTTCACATATCTATAGCAGCTTTTGCAGTCAGTGTTTATGTTCTTTGCAAGCTTCCTCTCATAGTTTATTTTTCCCCTCCTAATTGGACCCTTTGTCCTCCTCTGCTGAATTCTAAATTTCTCCCAGTCCTCAGGTTTGCTGCTTTTTCTGGCCAATTTATATGCCTCTTCCTTGGATTTAACACTATCCCTAATTTCCCTTGTTAGCCACGGTTGAGCCACCTTCCCCTTTTTATTTTTTACTCCAGACAGGGATGTACAATTGTTGAAGTTCATCCATGTAATCTATGTAACCTATAAATGTCTGCCGTTGCCTATCCACCATCAACCCTTTAAGTATCATTTGCCAGTCTATCCTAGCCAATTCACGTCTCATGCCATCGAAGTTCCCTTTCCTTAAGTTCAAGACCCTAGTCTCTGAATCACTCTCCATCTTAATAAAGAATTCTACTAGATTATGGTCGCTCTTCCCCAGGGGGCCTCGCACAACAAGATTGCTAATTAGTCCTCTCTCATTACACATCACCCAGTCTAGGATGGCCAGCTCTCTAGTTGGTTCCTCGACATATTGGTCCAGAAAGCCATCCCTAATACACTGCAGGAAATCCTCCTGCACCGCATTGCTACCAATTTGCTTAACCCAATCTATATATAGATTAAAGTTGCCCATGATAACTGCTGTACCTTTATCCCTAATTTCTTGTTTGATGCCATCCCCAACCTCACTACTACTATTTGGTGGTCTGTACACAACTCCCACTAGCGTATTCTGCCCTTTGGTATTCCGCAGCTCTACCCATACAGATTCCACATCATCCAAGCTAATGAGTATAGGAGCAGGGAGGTCTTACTGCAGCTGTACAGGGCCTTAGTGAGGCCTCACCTGGAATAGTGTGTTCAGTTTTGGTCTCCTAATCTGAGGAAGGACGTTCTTGCTATTGAGGGAGTGCAGCGAAGGTTCACCAGACTAATTCCAGGGATGGCTGGACTGTCATATGAGGAGAGACTGGATCAACTGTGCCTTTATTTACTGGAGTTTAGAAGGATGAGAGGGGATCTCATAGAAAAGTATAAGATTCTAACAGGACTGCACAGATTAGATGCGGGAAGAATGTTCCTGATGTTGGGAAAGTCCAGAACCAGGGAGCATAGTCTTAGGAAAAGGGGTAAGCCATTTAGGACGGAGATGAGGAGAAACTTCTTCACTCAGAGAGTTGTTAACCTGTGAAATTCCCTACCACAGAGAGTTGTTGATGCCAGTTCATTGGATATATTCAAGAGGGAGTTAGATATGGCCCTTACGGCTAAGGGGATCAAGGGGTATGGAGAGAAAGCAGGAAAGGGGTACTGAGGCCATGATCATATTGAATGGTGGTGCAGGCTCGAAGGGCCGAATGGTCTACTCCTGCACCTATTTTCTATGTTTCTATGTTTCTATGTCCTTTCTTACTATTGCGTTAATTTCCTCTTTAACCAGCAATGCTACCGCACCTCCTTTTCCTTTCTGTCTATCCTTCCTGAATGTTGAATATCCCTGGATGTTGAGTTCCCAGCCTTGGTCACCCTGGAGCCATGTCTCCGTAATCCCAATTATATCATAATCGCTGCCTGCGCAGTTAATTCATCCACCTTATTACGAATACTCCTTGCATTGAGGCACAGAGCCTTCAGGCTTGTCTTTTGAACACTCTTTGTCCCTTTAGAATTTTTCTGTAATGTGGCCCTTTTTGATTTTTGCCTTGGGTTTCTCTGCCCTCCACTTTTACTATTCTCCTTTCTATCTTTTGCTTCTGCCCCCATTTTATTTCCCGCTGTCTCCCTGCATAGGTTCCCATCCCCCTGCCATATTAGTTTAACACCTCCCCAACAGCACTAGCAAACACTCCCCTGAGGACATTGGTTCCAGTCCTGCCCAGGTGCAGACCGTCCGGTTTGTACTGGTCCTACCTCCCCCAGAACCGGTTCCAATGTCCCAGGAATTTGAATCCCTCCCTCTTGCACCACTCATCAAGCCCCATATTCATCTGAGCTCTCCTGCGATTCCTACTCTGACTAGCACATGGCACTGGTAGCAATCCTGAGAGTACTACCTTTGAGATCCTACTTTTTAATTTAACTCCTAGCTCCCTAAATTCAGTTTGTAGGACCTCATCCTGCTTTTTACCTATATTGTTGATACCTATATGCACCACGACACTGGCTGTTCACCCTCCCCCTTCAGAATGCCCTACAGCCGCTCCGAGACATCCTTGACTGTTGCACCAGGGAGGCAACATACCATCCTGGAGTCTCGGTTGCGATCGCAAAAACGCCTATCTATCCCCCTTACAATAGAATCCCCTATCACTATAGCTCTTCCACTCTTTTTCCTGCCCTCCTGTGCAGCAGAGTCACCCACGGTGCCATGGACTTGGCTGCTGCTGCCTTGTGGATCGTTGCCGGTGATAGTCCAATGCTGCTGGGAAGAAGATGGATGAAGCAAGTCCAAATCTGTCGGAGCGACGAAGGCCTCCGGGCCCCGACAATCGACATCCTATGCGGCCCCAAACTTGGCTCCATTGCAGCACCTGAAAATCCTACCATCAGACTCGACTGCGTGGCGACGACACAGACTGCACAAATCACTGGCGAGGTGATCCAACCCAAACGACCAGACCTCACCTTCCGGGCTCCAGTGGCAGGACTCCGAGGGAAGAAAATCGGCGCTGAAGGTAGATTCCTTGCGTCCATGGCAGAACCTGGGGAGAGATGGATCACCGCAGCCTACCTTGTGGAGAGAAAGATGATGGCGCCCATACCACGAGGCACATCACCTGGGATCAAGATGGTCGTGACCAGACCACGAGGGACAGCGTTGAGGGAGCAACATGTGTTACCGAGCGGTGAACCGGATTGGTGTAAAGATTGCAAGACCCTCTTAAAGGAGACCTGCAACCCAAAACAATTAAAGGAACAGTTCCACTCTTGACACATTGATGCTGGTGATATTAAAGATAAAAATGTAAATAATGAATGCAGGTAATAAATGTACTGTTGAATGGTGATGCCGACAATGCTAATGGGAGAAATGTAACGAATGCTTCAAAAAGAGATGTAAGTGACAAGTTTGTATTGTTAAACAGTGATGCCAGTAATGCTAACGTGAAACATGTAACCAACAAAGGCAGGTATCCAAATGTAACCTTATACAGAGATACTGATAGCATACAAGAAAGCGTTGTAAGTGACAAATATGAAAGTGTAAAGAGATATAACAATGTCGAGTCGAATAGTTGCGATCGGAGCCAATGTATCATGTATGCTAATCATAGAATGAGAAATGATACCGGGTTCTACATGTATAGCCAAAGGTAACCCCCGTGGGTAACACCCAGGTCCAGCGGGCTACCTGATCATGTAGCCTGCGCTTCCGGGACCAATGTGATGCCGCAGGGAGGGTTCACATACACCCAGTGGGAGCATACCCACTGCAGGGACAGCGGTCAATGGGCAGCACAGCCACCACCACTGGCAATCTGCTCCAGATCGGCCCTACCCACCGGCCAACAGGGCCAGCACCGGGAGCAAGAGATTAGTACCCTCCAGCTTTCCTGGCGGAACCTGGGATGACCAGACTTCCACCACCAATGGAGGACAAGGAGGCCACACCACCCTGAGGCCCTGCCCATCACTAAATGCCACCACCCAGTCATTCAACAATGTAGGTACCTCACCCATAACAACATATACTTGATCCACCACTGCGGAATCCTCCAACAGCCACCCACATGGTCTATGTGTGTGTGTGTGTGTGTGTGTGTGTGTGGGGGGGGGGGGGGGTGGAAATGGATGTGTGCAGCCACGAACACATGGATCACACCCAGCACCCACACAACCCTCAGCACAACCTCCCACTGTCCACTACTGATCACCTCCCCATGTCATGGCAACAAGGACTTGGGAAAGGCTTAGGGGGGAGTGCTGTTATGTATACATGTTAATGTACGTACTGTAACACTAGACCACTGTATGTACTTTCACCCTGTATACACTATACCTGTACCACCAGAGGTTGCTGCTGCTGGAGACCTAAGGGCCACCTGTACACTGCAGGTAACCAAGTATAAAAGGGAGCTCACCTCTTGGTGTCCTCACTCTAGGAGCTGCAATAAAGGACTAAGGTGACCACAGTTCAAGTACTATACCCTTACCTCGTGGAGTCGTTGTTAGAGTGCTTGCACATACACACAAAGGATGCCATTTGTGACTTTTATGAGAGCCATTTCGTAACTGTGGCAGGGGTGAAAACCAGCTTGAGTGGATTCAACCATTGAGTTCCGGGAAAGATGGTCACGGATTTGGGAGATAACAACATGTTCAAGGACTTTGAGAGGAAAGAGTTATTGGAGATGGGGAGGTAGCTAGCAAGCACAGTGGGGTCAAGGGTTTTTTTTTGAGGAGATGGGTGATGACTGCAGATTTGAAGGAGAGGGGTCAGTAACTGGGGAGAGAGAACCGTTAACAATGTCGGCTAACATGGGAGCCAGAAAAGGAAGTTGGGTGTTCAGCAGTTTAGTGTGAATAGGGTCAAGGGAGCAGGAAGTGGGTCTCATGGGCAAGATGACTATGGAGAGGTCAAGAGGGGAGATCAAAGAGAAACTAGAGAAATATGCGAGTTAAGGCTAGGGCAGGTGGGAGCCTTAGAGGAAGTTTGGCCCAGTGGGCGAGGGGAAGGAAGGGAACTTGCAGAGGCAGCTGATCGGATGGTCTCAATCTTTGAGACAAAGAAGTCCATGAGCTCCTCACACTTGTTGTTGGAGGTTAGTGTGGTGGAGATAGGGGAGAGGGGTTTAAGAAGATGGATAGCAGTAGAGAATAGTAGCCAGGGGTTATCTTTGCATTCCAGAATGATCCTGGAATAGTGAACAGTTTTTGCAGACAAGAGTAGGACCCAATAATGCTTTATGCAGTCCAGCCAGATCTGGCGGTGAATGGCTAAACCAGTTGTCCGCCACATCCATTCACGTCTGCACCTCTTGGACTTGAGGGAACGAAGATGAGGGTTATAACCGGGGGCACGGTCAGGGTGATAGAGAGTAATGGTTTTAATAGGGACTAGGACATCAAAGAGGTGAGAGTGTGGTTGAGCAGGTCGGTGGCTGCAGAAATGTCATGGTGAAAGGAAGTCCAAAGGTTGGACAGTTTGGAGTTGATAAGTGCAGTTGTAAGAGAGTTGGAGAGAATTTTTTCCAGGGGCGGATGCAAGAAGGAAGTAGGTTTGGATTGGGGAATGGGAATGTGGGTTGAGAGCAATACAAGGAAATGATCAGAGATGGCCTTATCTGTAATTGACACAGTAGGAATAGCGAGGCCACGAGAGATAGCAAGGTCAAGGGGGTGGCCGTGAATATAGTTTGAGGAGTTCACATGGAGGGAGCGATTAAGGGAGGATAGGAGGGTAGTGGACTCAGAAGAGAGAGAGCATGATGAATTGAGATGGACGTTGAAATCACCGAGGATGAGAAGTTGCTCGGTGCAGACGCTGAGGGAGGAAGGCAGTGAGGATATATTTGTGATAAAATTTTTATCATACTTGGGTGAGCGGTAGAGAACGAGAATTTTAAATGAGAGGTGAGAGAGGTGGAATAAGGTGAGATGTTCAAAGGAGGAGAGAGTGCCGGAGGAATAGGGAGACAGACCAAGGTATGATTTAGTGATGAAAGCCATAAGGAAGTAGCAGCAGGACATTTAGAAAATCATAATACAATCAAGCAGAGTCAGCATGGTTTTATGAAAGGGAAATCATGTTTGACAAATTTGCTAGATTTCTCTGAGGATGTAACGAGCAGGGTGGATAAAAAGGAACCAGTGGATGTAGTGTATTTGGATTTCCAGAAGGCATTCGATAAGGTGCCATATAAAAGGTTACTGCACAAGATAAGAGCTCAAGGGGTGGGGGTGATATATTATCATAGATAGAGGATTGGCTAACTAACAGAAAACAGAGAGCTTGGATAAATGGGTCATTTTCAGGTTGGCAAACTGTAACTGGTGGGGTGCCACAGAGATCACTGCTGGGGCCCCAACTACTTACAATCTATATTAATAAATTGGATGAAGGGACTGAGTGTAATGTAGCCAAATTTGCTGATGATACAAAAT
The DNA here is from genome assembly GCF_044704955.1 of Pristiophorus japonicus. Taxonomy (NCBI): domain Eukaryota; kingdom Metazoa; phylum Chordata; class Chondrichthyes; family Pristiophoridae; genus Pristiophorus; species Pristiophorus japonicus. The sequence goes on from NC_091981.1 coordinate 249,785,223, forward strand.
TAGATGGGAAAGCAAGTTGTGAAGAGGACACAAAGGGATATAGATAGGTTAAGTGAGTGGGCAAAAATTTGGCAGATTGATTATAATGTGGGAAAATGTGAGGTTATCCACTTTGGTAGGAAGAATAAAAAAGCAAATTATTATTTAAATGGAGAGAGACGACAAAATGCTGCGGTATAGGAGGATTTGGGGGTCCTTGTACATGAAACACAAAATGTTAGCATGCAGGTACAGCAAGTAATTGGGAAGACAAATGGAATGTTGGCCTTTATTGCAAGGGGGATGGAGTATAAAAGTAGGGAAGTCTTGCTACAACTGTACAGGGTATTGGTGAGACCACACCTGGAGTACAGTGTACAGTTTTGGTTTCCTTATTTAAGGAGGGATATACTTGCTTTGGAGGCAGTTCAGAGAAGGTTCACAAGGTTGATTTCTGAGATGAAGGGGTTGTCTTATGAAGAAAGGTTGAGCAGGTTGGGCCTATACTCATTGGAGCTTAGAAGAATGAGAGGTGATCTTATTGAAACATATAAGATTCTGAGGGGGCTGGACAGGTTAGATGCAGAGAGAATGTTTCCTCTCGTGGGGGAAATCTAGAACTAGGGGCCATAGTTTCATAATAAGGAGTTGCACATTTAAAATGGAAATGAGGAGGAATTTCTTCTCTTAGAGGGTGATGAATCTTTGGAATTCTCTACCCCAGAGAGCTGTGGTGGCTGGGTCATTGAATATATTTAAGGTAGAGATAGACAGATATTTGAACGATAGGGGAGTCAAAGATTATGGGGAGCGAGCAGGAAAATAGAGTTGAGGCCAAGATCAGATCAACCATGAGGGGCCAAATGGCCTCCTCCTGCTCCTATTTCTTATGTTCTTATGAATATCGGATGACAACTGCCTCACAGACTTTGCTTTACTAAGGAGGCACTGATAGAGTGTGCTATCTGCTGGAATTGGACCTGCAAATAATCTCCACCAATGGGACAGCATTGTCAGTATCAGTCAAGGTCATCACAGCCCTGAACATTTATGCATCGGGCTTATTCTAAGCTATATCTGGGGGTGGCAGCAACATCAATAAAACAGTGCACAGAACCATCAAACAGGTCACGGATGCGCTGTTCGGCATGGCAGGAACCGTTATTATTTTCCCCAACAGCAGATTGAGAGGGCACCACAATTTTTTACGCTTTACAAGAGTCCCCAAAATCCATTATTGGTGTGACTCATGTGGCTATCCAGGCATCAACACAAAATCATGTGGCCTTAATGAGCCATTGGAGCTTCCACATCATCAATGTGTTGGTGGCCAGTGACCAGTAACACAGGATCATGCAGATGAATGTCCACTTTTCAAGCAACAGTCAAGGTTCCTGCAGTTCAAGGCAATTGTCTGTGCTCTGCTTATTTGAAAAAGAAGGCAGATTGGAAAGATAGCTTCACCGACAATGGTTAACCCTCAACCTGATTAACCCAACCTCATGTCACCCTTGCCACAGTCAGGAACTTTAAGGAACTTTAATCACCAGACTGATTCCCGGGATGGCGGGACTGACCTATCAAGAAAGATTGGATCAACTGGGCTTGTATTCACTGGAGTTCAGAAGAATGAGAGGGGACCTCATAGAAACGTTTAAAATTCTGACGGGTTTAGACAGGTTAGATGCAGAAAGAATGTTCCCAATGTTGGGGAAGTCCAGAACCAGGGGTCACAGTCTGAGGATAAGGGGTAAGCCATTTAGGACCGAGATGAGGAGAAACTTCTTCACCCAGAGAGTGGTGAACCTGTGGAATTCTCTACCACAGAAAGTAGTTGAGGCCAATTCACTAAATATATTCAAAAGGGAGTTAGATGAAATCCTTACTACTCGGGGGATCAAGGGTTATGGCGAGAAAGCAGGAAGGGGGTACTGAAGTTTCATGTTCAGCCATGAACTCATTGAATGGCGGTGCAGGCTAGAAGGGCTGAATGGCCTGCTCCTGCACCTATTTTCTATGTTTCTATGTTTCTAAACACAGATAAAACAATGCCAAAGCCCCAATCAGGATCATTTATATCCATATCCCAGGGCACTGAGGCAGCATGTGAACTGGCTCTTTGGCCCACAGATTCTTGCTCCCCTACGTACAACATCACTAAAACAGATTATCTGGTCTTTAGCACATTGCTGTTTGTGGGAGCTTGCTGTACACAAACCGTCTGGCGCATTACCGACATAACAACAGTGACTACACTTAATTGCCTGTAAAGCGCTTTAAGATGTCCTAAGGTTGTGAAAGGCGCTATATAAATGCAAGTCTTTTCCTTCTTTCGGAAAGAGTGGTAGGTTTTGTCAGATTGCTTTGAATGAAGCAACAGTCAAAGTGCAACAGTTTGAAAGGAAACTCATTGTGGCATGCCTTCTTTGTCCATTTACTTTTTATAGAGAAATACTAGAGCCTTGGCTGATATTCTGAAGTTGGCAAACTTGTTCATCGTCTGGTCCCAGGTCCACTGAAGGTGGAAGACGGGATTGACCTTTTGGGCTCCATTTTCATTTCTGTGGGGAAAGTAGCCTTCGGAGCTAAACAAGGAAATTCTCATTTGGCCCACTTCCACAATTGCGTCGTTGAAACTCTTTTGAGTTAACCTGCAAAACATAAAACATGTATCCGTGCCACCCGACCTGGATGACACACACAAGACATTTACAAGGCCCTTTTTTGTTTTTTTTTTTTTGGTTTTTTTTTGTGTTTTTTGTTTGTGTTTTTTTTTTGGGCACTAAAAACAAATTTTTCCTTTTTTCCAGTGCCCCCTGTAAAAGGAGAGGGGGACACTAAAAGCACCGGCAATTAAAACAAATTAAACTTTAAAACGTAAAATCAAATTAAAATTTGGTTGCCGGGCGTGATGATGCACTCCAGTCCCTCCGGTGCCCACCTCTCGCGGAAGGCCGCGAGCGTACCGGTGGACACCGCGTGCTCCATCTCCAAGGACACCCTGGACCGGATGTAAGAGCGGAAGAGAGGCAGGCAGTCAGGTTGAACGACCCCCTCGACCGCCCGCTGCCTGGACCGGCTGATGGCACCCTTGGCCGTGCCCAGGAGCAGTCCTACGAGGAGGCCCTCGGACCTACCCGCTCCCCTCCGCACAGGGTGCCCAAAGATCAGGAGAGTGGGACTGAAGTGCAGCCAGAATTTCAGGAGCAGCCCCTTCAAATAATGGAACAGGGGCTGCAACCTTGTGCACTCAATAAAAACATGGAACACGGACTCCTCCAGACCGCAGAAATTGCAGGCGGCCTGGGAGTCCGTGAACCGGCTTAAAAATTTGTTGCACGGCACTGCTCCGTGGGATGAATAGTGGGAGGACCCCTGCGTAGAGTGCCCTCCATCGGGGACCCCCGCCTCCTCCGGACGGCAAGATGGTACGCCATGGCGTGTCCGGACGGCCGGCGAGGATGGCAAAGTTGAGGGTGTGCAGGAGCAGCCCGTACAGGAAACCCCTCCGCGCGGAATTGCGTCGTTGAATTTCTTTTAGAGTCTACCTGCGAAAACATAAACATTAAACTGTGCCACCCGACCTGGGTGACACTCCAGACATTTACAAGGCCCATTTTTTTTTTCCCCCCTTTTTTGTGTTTTTTTTTTTTTTTTTTTTTTTTTTTTTTTTTTTTTTTTTTTTTTTTTTTTTTTTTTGGGCACTAAAATCATAATTTTTCCCCAGTGCCCCCTATAAAAGGGAAGGGGACACTAAAAGCACCGGCAATTAAAACAAATTGCGTCGTTGAATACTGGAGCTTTTTGCACAGCTGTGCCATTGCTTTCCAGTGATTCACTTGCTGCCTGCGATCTTCTTAATTCCAATAAATTGACCTCACTTTTAAGTGGCAGCTGCAGCCACTTTAAAAGCTACAGCTGTGCCAGATTCCTCACTTTTCCACCGCACTGAGTGTGGTCCCAGCAACAGGCCCAATCCAGGCCAAGAGCTCGCACTGAATATGAGGCCAACCTCAGATGATCCGGTGCTGCCAGCCATTTCTAATTTGTGCCAGCGCAAATCTTGTAACACAATGCTCCTGCAGCCAGGACATCGGAACCAGAAAATCTATCCTGGACGCTGCCAGGTTATTTGACCATATGGCATAATAGCAGAGTGTTCATTCCTCGCCCGATTTCCAGCAGAGGATGCTGGATAGTGATTGGGAGAGGGAACTCTGGCTTGTTTTTCTTCCTTCCTAGTGTGTGAAAGCTGAGGTCAGTTGCCACCCTAGCTGAGATCAGCTAACTCTGATCTGTGTGGCTCTGCACAAATGTAAGTGCTGCAACGTGCCTGTCCTGGACCAACATTGGCAGGGCCAGGGGTGGTTCCTTTACTTAGAATCATAGAAATTTACAGCACGGAAGGATGCCATTTCAGCCCATCGTGTCCACGCTAGCTGACAAAGAGCTATCCAGCCTAATACCATTTTCCAGCTCTTGGTCCGTAGCCCTGTAAGTTACAGCACTTCAAGTGAATGTGGTGAGGATTTCTGTCTCTACCACCATTTCAGGCAGTGAGTTACAGACCACCACTGTTATGTATGAATAAAGAGTATTTCAGTACTGTGAGCTCAAAGTAGAGTGTGACCTTAGTCTTTTATTACAAGTCTCCAGAGTGCCTCTCCAGCTTGTGAGGCCTCCTTAAGTACAGGTGCTCCCAAGAGATTGTGGGATCCCTTGGGACTCCAGGGGATGAGCCCTCTGGTGGTTACACAAGGTATATACAGGTTTACATATATAACAACACTCCCCACCAAAATCAATAGTGTAACTATTTATAAGGTGAGTCGATCTGGGGCCTTTCTTTCCCTGGTTGATCGTCTCGGTGCAAATGCTGGTTTTGGTGTGTCGTTTGTTGGGCTCTCGCTGGGCTGCTGTGCAGCTGGCCTTGCTGGGCTGCCTGGTGTAGTGATCCCTGCTGGGCTGCTGCGGGTGATGGGTTTTGCTTTGTGGTCAACCGCTGTGTCGGTTGCCACTATGTGTGTGTTGGGGGGTCAAAAAAGGTAGGGTCTAATGTGGATTCCTCTGGATAGTCCGTGAATCTGAGTTTGGTTTGGTCCAAGTGTTTCCTGTAGATGAATCCATTTGAAAGATTGGCCCGAAACACCCTACTCCCCTCTTTGGCCACAACAGTGCCGGGAAGCCACTTGGGACCTTGTCCATAGTTCAACACAAAGACAGGATCATTAATTTCAATTTCGTGTGACACATTTGTGCTATCCTGATATGTACTTTGCTGAAGCTGCCTGCTCTCTACCTGTTTGTGTAGATCAGGGTGGACTAACGAGAGCCTTGTCTTAAGTACCTTTTTCATGAGCAGTTTAGCGGGTGGGATCCCAGTGAGTGAGTGGGGTCTCGTGCGGTAGCTAAGCAAGAGTCGGGATAGGCGATTCTGCAGTGAGCCTTCAGTTACCCTCTTCAAGCTCTGCTTGATGGTTTGCACTGCTCTCTCTGCCAGGCTGTTGGATGCTGGTTTGAATGGGGCAGATGTAACATGTTTGATCCCATTGCGAGTCATGAACTCTTTGAACTCGGCACTGGTGAAACACGGCCCGGTGTTGCTCACAAGGACATCAGGCAGGCCGTGCATGGCAAACATGGCCCGCAGGCTTTCAGTGGTGGCAGCAGACATGCTAGCTGACATTATATCACATTCAATCCATTTGGAGTATGCATCTACAACCACTAGGAACATTTTACCCAAGAACGGGCCTGCATAGTCAACATGGACTACGGTTTGGACGGCCAAGACCATAAGCTTAGTGGTGCCTCCCTGGGTGCATTGCTTAACTGTGAACATGTGTTACATTTATGCACTCAGGACTCTAAGTCCGCATCGATACCGGGCCACCACAGGTGGGATCTGGCTATCGCTTTCATCATTACAATGCCTGGGTGGGTACTGTGGAGATCACTGATGAAAGTGTCCCTGCCCTTTTTGGGTACCACTACCCGATTACCCCACAGAAGGCAGTCTGCCTGTATAGACATTTCATCTTTGCGCCGCTGGTACGGCTTTATCTCTTCTTGCATTTCTAATGGGATACTAGACCAGCTCCCGTGAAGTACACAGTTTTTTTTTACGAAGGACAGTAAGGGGTCCTGGCTCATCCAGGTTCTAATCTGTCGGGCGGTAACGGGTGATTGCTCACTCTCGAATGCTTCCATTACCATGACTAAATCTACAGGCTGTGCCATTTCCATCCCCGTGGTGGGCAATGGCAGCCTACTGAGAGCATCGGCACAGTTTTCTGTGCCTGGCCTGTGGTGGATGGCGTAGTTGTATGCGAGCAACGTGAGCGCCTAATATGTCCTTACTATACAGTATAAATGCACACGAGGCCCATACTTGAGAAAATGTCACTCTGTGACCAGTAACCTTTATTCGCCAGTACTGAAGTGATGAAGGTGGGTGGAGCTTCCACTTTAATACCTGAAAGTCCAGGTTAGGAGTATCGCCCACAAGTTCACCACCTAGTGGTCAGTGTTCTCACGGTGTACAACTTAGGTCAGTTTATGCATGGATTACAATGACAGTTGAATACGTGACATCACCTCCCCCCCCAAAGTCTTATTGGGATCACAGGTTAAGTCTCTCTGGTGGTTTACACTCCCTTGTAGAGCGCCTGAGTTGAGGCTCCGGTTGTTGGGCGCTGGCCTGAGTGTCTGCTGTTTGCGGTGCCTCAGGCCTGTCCAGACTGCCCACAGTGACTGGGCTCTCCTCCACTTGGTTCGGTCACCTGTGGTGGAGTGAACTCTACATCGTGTTCTTCCTCTGCTTCTTCTATGGGGTTGCTGAACCTCCTTTTTGTTTGATCCATGTGTTTGCGGCAGATTTGTCCATTGGTGAGTTTAACTACCAGAATCCTATTCCCCTCTTTAGCAATCACAGTGCCTGCAAGCCATTTGGGCCCTGCAGCGTAGTTGAGGACAAAGACAGGGTCATTGACATCAATACATCGCGCCCTCGCATTCCCGACATGGTAGTCACATTGTGAACGGCGCCTGCTCTCAACAATTTCTTTCATGGTGGGGTGTATAAGGGATAACCTGGTTTTGAGCGTCCTTTTCATTAGCAGCTCTGTGGGTGGAACCCCTGTGAGCGAGTGTGGTCGGGATCTATTGGCTAACAGGAGGCGTGATAAGCTTTGTAGGGAACCCGCTTGGATTCTGAGCATCCCCTGTTTGATTATCTGCACTGCTTGTTCCGCCTGGCCGTTTAAGGCCGGCTTGAATGGTGCCGTTCTGACATGGTTGATATCATTTCCTGCCATGAAGTCCTGGAATTCAATGCTTGTAAAGCACGGGCCATTGTCGCTGACCAAGATGTCCGGTAGACCATGGGCGGTGAACATTGCCCGTAGACTTTCTACCGTGGCAGAGGATGTGCTTGAATTGAAAATGTCACACTCGATCTATTTGGAGTAGGCGTCTACTACAACCAAAAACATTTTTCCCATGAAAGGACCTGCGTAGTCCACATGGATGCATGACCATGGCTTGGCAGGCCAGGACCAGGGGCTAAGGGGGGCTTCCCTGGGCGCATTGCCCAGCTGGGCACATGTGTTGCACCTAGGAACACAAAGCTCCAGGTCTGCATCTATCCCTGGCCAGCAAACGTGTGACCTGGCAATTGCCTTCATCATGACAATGCCCGGGTGCTCATTGTGGAGTTCTATAATGAACATCTCTCTGCCCATCTGGGGCATGACTACTCAGTTTCCCCATAGTAGGCAATCGGCCTGAATCGAGAGTTCATCCTTGCGCCTGTGAAATGGTTTGAATTCCTCAGGGCATGCCCCGTACATGGCTGCCCAGTCCCCATTCAGGACACATTTCTTGACTAAAGACAGTAGTGGGTCTCTATTTGTCCACACTTTGATCTGACGGGCTGTCACGGGTGAGCCTTCGCTTCCGAAAGCTTCAACAGCCATGACCATCTCAGCACCATGCTCGGTAGCCCCCTCAGTGGTGGCTAGTGGGAGCCTGCTAAGTGCATCGGCGCAGTTTTCGGTGTCCGGTCTGTGCCGAATTGTATAGTCATAGGCGGCTAACGTGAGTGCCCACCTCTGTAGGCGGTCCGACGCATTTGCATTTATGGCCAAAAGGGACATAGGGGCTTGTGATCTGTCTCCATCTCAAATTTCCTGCCAAACAGGTACTGGTGCTTTTTTTTTTACAGCATATATACATGTAAACGCTTTCTTTTCTACCATCCCTTAGCCCCTTTCTGCCTGGGACAGACTTCTGGAGGCATAAGCTACCGGCTGTAACTGACCCTTGGCATTAACATGCTGACACACATACCCGACCCCATAGGACGACGCATCGCACGTTAAAACAAGTTTCTTACATGGGTCATATAGCGTTAACAGATTGTTGGTGCATAACAAATTTCATGCTCTATCAAAAGCCCTTTCCTGGCTGTCCCCTCAGAACCATTCACGATCTTTGCATAGGAGCACGTGTAGCGGCTCTAACGGTGTGCTCAAATTTGGGAAGAAAGTTACCAAAATAGTTCAGGAGCCCCAGGAACAAATGCAGCTCTGTCGTGTTACGGGGTCTGGGTGCTCTCTGGATCGCTTCTGTTTTGGACGCAGTAGGTCTGATCCCGTCTGCTGCTACCCTCATCCCCAGGAATTCTACCTCTGGAGCTAGGAAGACGCAGTTCACCTTTTTCAGGCGCAGACCTACCCGGTCCAGTGTGCGTAGCATCTCCTCCAGGTTGCGGAGGTGTTCTTCAGTATCACAACCCATGATGAGGATGTCGTCTTGAAAAACCACTGTCCTTGGAATTGACTTGAGGAGGCTTTCCATGTTTCATTGAAAGATCGCGGTAGCTGAGTGAATCCCAAACGGACATCTGTTGTACTCAAACAACCCCTTGTGTGTCGTGATGGTGGTCAGCTTCTTCGACTCACTCGCCAGCTCCTGGGTCATGGAAGCTGAGGTCAGGTCCAATTTTGAAAAGAGTTTGCCACTGGATAGCGTTGCAAAGAGGTCCTCCACTCTCCGTGGCGGGTACTGGTCTTGGAGTGACACCCGATGATGGTGGCCTTGTAATCACCATATATCCTGACCGACCCATTTGCCTTGAGCACCGGCAAAATCGGGCTCGTCCAGTCGTTGAATTTGACTGGCGATATGATGCCTTCCCTCAGCAGGCCGTACAATTCGCCTTCTATCTTTTCCCGCATCACGTACATCACCGCTCTGGCCTTGTGGTGTACTGGCCTGGCATCCGGGTTTATGTGACTCACTACCTTGGTCCCCGCCAATGCCAGGTTGAAATAGTGAGTCAAACTTGTCCAGGACCTGTGAGCATAATATTCGCTCCACAGAAGAAATTGTATTGACATCGCCCCATTTCCAGTTCATGACAGCAAGCCAACTCCTCCCCAGCAGTGCGGGACCGTCCCCCGGGACAATCCAGAGTGGCAACCTGTTCTCTGAATCTTTGTGGGTCACGACTACCGTTGCGCTGCCTAGCACCGGAAAGATTTCCTTTGTATAAGTCCGTAGCTGTGCGTCAATCGGCAATAATTTTGGCCTCCTGGCCTTGGACGCCCACAACTTGTCGAACTGTTTGATACTCATCAGGGACTGGCTGGCCCCCGTGTCTAGCTCCATTGATACTTGGATGCCATTGAGGAGCACTTTCATCATTATCGGTGGCGTCCTGGTGTATGAACTGTATATGTGCTCCACATGAACTCGCTGAACTTCAGCTTCCAGCGATTTCCCCCAGTGTTCATTTGGCCTCGTAGGGTTTACATCGGGCCCGTCCTCCTCGTACATCAACCTGGCTGCAGGCTTCCTGCACATATGCGCCAAGTGACCGTTGACGTTGCAGTTTCTGCAGGTATATTGCTGATACCTGCAAGCTCTGGCTGTGTGTTTGCCTCCATACCTCCAACATGAGCCGTTGTTGGAAACAAAAGGTCCATTACCAGTCGATTGTCTCTGACTGTCTCTGTAATTGTCCTTAAACGCACCATTGACAGGTGTTGATGGCCCCATTACTGGCCGCATTGTCCCTTGCGATGGCATGAATTGCCGTTCAGCTAGCCATTGTCTCTGTTGAATTCCCCCTTTGGGTTCGATTACATGCTCGGGCATGTCCGATTGCCCCTGTCTGCCTGGAGAACTGTGTGCCGCATTAACAATGTTGACTCCCCTGTCCATTTGCTGCATTTAAACCAATATTTTTGTCAAACATCATTCTGGTCTCTTCCTCCTCTGAGATAAATGTCTGGGCCATCAAAGCCGCCGTTTCCAGGGTCAAGTCTTTGGTCTCAATCAGTTTCCTGAAAACCTCAGTGTGCCCGATGCCCGCAATAAAAAAGTCTCGCAGCATCTCCGCTCTGCATGCATCTGGGAATTTACATAGGTTCGCCAGTCGCCGGAGGTCTGCCACGAAGTCTGGAACGCTTTGCCCTTCTCGCCGCCAGTGCGTGTAAAACTGATGTCTCGCCATGTGCATGCTGCTCGCCGGTTTAAAGTGCTCCTTGACCAACTTACTGAGCTCTTCAAATGTCTTGTCCGCCGGCTTCTCTGGCGCTAGAAGATCCTTTATCAGGGAGTACGTCCTCGATCCACAAACCGTCAGGAGATGAGCCCTACGTTTGTCGGCCGAATCCTGTCCCAGCCATTCCTTGGTGACGAAACTTTGCTGTAGTCTCTCAATAAAATCGTCCCAATCATCACCAACACAGTACCTCTCGTCTGTGCTGCTAGTGGCCATGCTCGCGTGGTTTAAATCCCAGTTTCTCATCGCCAGTAACATGTCCTTACTATACAGTACAAATGCACACGAGGCCCATACTTGATAGTAGGTCTCTCTGTGACCAGTAACCTTTATTCGCCAGCACTGAAATGATGAAGGTGGGTGGAGCTTCCCCTTTTATACCTGAAGGTCCAGATTAGGAGTGTCTCCCACAAGTTCACCACCTAGTGGTCAGTGTTATCACGGTGTACAACTTAAGTCAGTTTATACATGAGTTACAATGACAGTTGAATACATGACAGTGCCCATCTCTGGATGCGGGCTGATGCATTTGTATTTATCCCCTTACTTTCAGAAAAGAGGGATATCAGTGGCTTATGGTCAGTTTCCAATTCAAATTTGAGCCCAAACAGATATTGATGCATTTTCTTTACCCCATAAACACACACGAACATTTCTTTTTCAATCATGCTGTAGGCCCTCTCAGCCTTAGACAGACTTCTGGATGCAATAGCAACCGGCTGCAATTTCCCAGATTCATTAGCTTGTTGCAATACACACCCAACACCGTATTACGGCGCATCACATGCTCGTACCAAATGCTTACATGGATCATACAACACAAGCAATTTGTTTGAGTATAACAGTTTTCTAGCTTTTACAAAGGCATTTTCTTGGCTTTTACCCCAATACCCATTCGTCTCCTTTATACAGTAAGGCGTGCAGTGGTTCTAACAGTGTGCTGAGACCCGGTAAGAAGTTACCAAAGTAGTTCAAGAGTCCTAGAAACGACCGTAACTCCGTCATGTTTTGTGGCCTCGGTGTGTTCTCGATTGCCTCTGTCTTCAAATTGGTGAGCCTGATGCCGTCTGCCGCGATTCTTCTCCCCAGGAACTCCACTTCAGGCGCCAGGAAAATGCACTTCAAGCGTTTTAACCTGAGCCCCACGAGGTTCAGCCGACTAAGAACCTCCTCCAGGTTTTACAGATGCTCGACTGTGTCCCGATCTGTAACCAAGATGTCGTCTTGGAAGACCACGTTGCGCGGGACCGACTTCAGTAAGCTTTCCATGTTTTTCTGGAATATTGCTGCGGCTGATCGAATCCCAAATGGGCATCTGTTGTAAATGAAGAGACCTTTGTGCATGTTGATACAGGTGAAGCCCTACGATGATTCCTCCAGCTCCTGCATCATGTAGGCCGAGGTCAAGTGCAGCTTCGTGAATATCTTTCCTCCCGCCAGCGTCGCAAATAGGTCGTCTGCCTTTGGTAGTGGGTATTGATCCTGCAGGGAGAAACGATTGATAGTTACTTTGTAATCACCACAGATTCTGATGGTGCTGTCACTTTTGAGGACTGGAACAATCGGACTGGTCCAGTCGTTGAATTCGATCGGCAAAATTATGCCCTTTCGTTGCAGCTGGTCTAGCTCGATCTCCACCCTCTCTCTCATCATGTACGGTAATGCTCTCGCCTTGTGATGAATGGGTCACGCCCCCGGAATCAGGTGGATCTGCACTTTTGCTCCTTGGAACTTCCTGATGCCTGGTTTGAACAGCGAGGGGAACTTGTTTAAGACCAGGGTACACAAAGTGTCGTCGACGGGTGAGAGCGCTCGGACGTTGTCCCAGTTCCAGCGTATCTTCCTCAGCCATCTCCTGCTGAGCAGCGTGGGACCATTGCCCAGTACCCCCCAGAGAAGTAGCTTGTGCACTGCACCATTGTAGGAGACCTTTACAGTAGCGCTGCCAATTATGGGAATCAATTCCTTTGTGTAAGTTCTCAGTTCAGTGCGAATGGGAGTCAGGACTGGCCTTGAGGCCTTGCTGCACCACAGTTTATCGAAAGTCTTTTTGCTCATAATGGACTGGCTCGCGCCCGGGTCCAGCTCCATTGACACCAGGAGTCCATTTAATTCAACTGTCAGCATTATAAGGGGACACTTTGTGGTAATTGTGTGCACCCCATATACCTCTGCCTCCTCGGTCTGAGGCTCTGGTTCGTCGTGATCTGCCGTGGATCTGCCCTCCTTGCAACATGGTGGTTTGCAGGATTAGCAGGGTTTGCAGCTCGCCTGCACATACATTGCAGATGTCCCATTGTTCCACAGCCCTTGCAAACGTATCCTTTGAAGCGGCATGAATGGAAACGATGATCACCCCCGCAGCACCAACAAGGTGTTAATGGCCTAGCATTCATCACCCTTGATGGTGGACTCTGAGACATCTGCGGACGTGCAGCTGCAGGCATGTGAGGCCTGCCCTGTACATTGCGATTCGAAAACAACATTACTTTGTTCACAGTACTTGTAGCAGCACTTATGTGCTGAGAGATTTGCTTGGTATCGTCACTGGTTGCAATGAACTGGTTGCCTGGGCTATCGCTATTGCTTTATTCAAGGTTGGGGTCTCTACAGTAAAAAGTTTGTGAAGAATCACTTCCTGGCCAATGCCAAGTACAAAGAAGTCCCTGAGCACATGCTCCAAATGTCCTTCAAATTCGCAATTGCCTGCAAGACGCCTCAGCTCGGCGACATAACTCGCCACTTCCTGGCCTTCAGACCTTTTGTACGTGTAGAACCGGCACCTCGGCATCAGAACTCTATCCTTCGGGTTCAGATGCTCCCGGACCAATGTGCACAAATCATCGTATGATTTCGCTGTGGCTTTCGCTGGAGCAAACAGATTTTTCATGAGGCCCCGCACGTTGGTGCCCCGCAAATGGTGAGGAGAATCGGCCTTTGTTTGTCAGTGTTCCTTTCTCCTTTCAGCTCGTTGGCCACGAAGTATTGGTCGAGTTGCTCCACGAAGGTTTCCCAATCATCTCCCTCTGAAAATTTCTCTAGGATGCCCACTGTTCTCTGCATCGTTGGGTTCGTCATCTGTATCTCGTCGCCAGTTGTTATGTATGAATAAAGAGTCTGACCAGATTCTGTGAGCTCAAAGTAGAGTGTGACCGTAGTCTTTTATTACAGGTCTCCAGAGTGCTTCTGCAGCCTGTGAGGCCTCCTTAAGTACAGGTGCTCCCAAGGGATTGTGGGATCCCTTGGGATTCCAGAGACTGAGCCCTCTTATGGTTACACTAGGTATTTACAGGTTTACGTATATAACACACACCACTCTCTGGGTGAAAGAAATTCCCCTCTGAACCTCCTACCAATTATTTTAAATCTATGCCCCCTGGTTGCTGATCCCTCTGCTAAGGGAAATAGGTCCCTCCTATCCACTATATCTAGGCCCCTCATAATTTTATACACCTCAATAAGGTCTCCCAGCCTCCTCTGTTCCAAACAAAACAAACTCAACCTATCCAATCTTTCCTCATAGCTAAGATTCTCTAATCCCGGCAACATCCTCGTCAATTTCCTCTGTACCCCCTTTAGTGCAATTACATCCTTCCTGTAATGTGGTGACCAGAACTGCACACAGTACCCTTCACTCCCTTATCGCTCAAAAATGTGTCTATTTCCGCCTTAAATATATTCAATGACCCAGCCTCCACGGACTTACAACCCTCTTGTATTCTATGCCTCGTCTAATAAAGGCAAGTATTCCATGTGCCTTCTTAACCACCTGTAGTGGGGAAAGTGTTGGAATCAATTATTAAAGATGAAATAGCAGCACATTTGGAAAGCAGTGACAGGATCGGTCCAAGTCAGCATGGATTTATGAAAGGGAAATCGTGCTTGACAAATCTTCTAGAATTTTTTGAGGGTGTAACTAGTAGAGTGGACAAGGGAGAACCAGTGGGTGTGGTGTATTTGGACTTACAAAAGGCTTTTGACAAGGTCCCACACAAGAGATTAGTGTGCAAAATTAAAGCACATGGTATTGGGGGTAATGTATTGACATGGATAGAGAATTGGTTGGCAGAGAGTCGGGATAAACGGGTCCTTTTCAGAATGGCAGGCAGTGACTCGTGGGGTGCTGCAAGGCTCAGTGCTGGGACCCCAGCTCTTTACAACATACATCAATGATTTAGATGAAGGAATTGAGTGTAATATCTTCAAGTTTGCAGATGACACTAAGCTGGGTGGTGGTGTGAGCTGTGAGTAGGATGCTAAGAGACTGCAGGGTGACTTGGACAGGTCAGATGAGTGGGCAAATGCATGGCAGATGCAGCATAATGTGGATAACTGTGAGGTTATCTACTTTGGTGGCAAAAACATGAAGGCAGAATATTATCTGAATGGCGGCAAATTAGGAAAAGGGGAGGTGCAACAAAACCTGGGTGTCATGGTACAGCAGTCATTGAAAATTGGGATGCAGGTACAGCAGGTGGTGAAGAAGGCAAATGGCATGTTGGCCTTCATAGCTAGGGAATTTGAATATCGGAGCAGGGAGGTCTTACTGCAGTTGTACAGGGCCTTGGTGAAGCCTCACCTGAAATATTGTGTTCAGTTTTGGTCTCCTAACCTGAGGAAGGAATTTTTGCTATTGAGTGAGTGCAGCGAAGGTTCACCAGACTGATTCCCGGGATGGCAGGACTGACAAATGAGGAGAGACTGGATCAACTGGACCTGTATTCACTGGAGTTTAGAAGAATCAGAGGAGATCTCATAGAAACATATAAAATTCTGACGGGACGGGACAGGTTAGATGCAGGAAGAATGTTCCCGATGTTGGGGAAGTCCAGAACCAGGGGTCACAGTCTAAGGATAAGGGGTAAGCCATTTAGGACCGAGCTGAGGAGAAACTTCTTCACTCAGAGAGTTGTTAACCTGTGGAATTCTGTACCGCAGAGAGTTCGTTAGATATATTCAAGCAGGAGTTAGATATGGCCCTTACGGATAAAGGGATCAAGGGATATGGAGAGAAAGCAGGAAAGGGGTACTGAGATGAATGATCAGCCATGATCTTATTGAATGGTGGTGCAGGCTCAAAGGGCCGAATGGCCTACTCCTGCACCTATTTTCTATGTTTCTATGTTTCTATGCTTATCTACCTGGCCTGCTACCTTCAGGGATCTGTGGACATAAACTCCAAGGTCCCTTTGTTCCTTTACACTTCTCAGTGTCCTACGATTTAATGTGTATTCCCTTGCCTTGTTAGCCCTTCCCACATGCATTACCTCACACTTCTCCAGATTGAATTCCATTTGCCACTGTTCTTACCACCTAACCTGTTCATTGATATTTTCCTGCAGTCTACAGAATTCTTCTTCATTATCAACCACACATCCAATTTTAGTGTCATCTGCAAACTTCTTAATCATACCCCCTATATTCAAGTCTAAATCATTGATATATACCACAAAAAGTAAGAGATCTAGTACTGAGCCCTGTGGAACCTCACTGGAAACATCCTTCCAGTCACAAAAACACCCTTTGCTTTCTGTCTCTGAGCCAATTTTGGATCCAACTTGCCACTTTGCCCTGGATCCCATGGGCTTTTACTTTTGTGACCAGTCTGCCATGTGGGACCTTATCAAAAGCCTTGCTAAAATCCATATACACTACATCAAACACATTACAACCCTCCGGATGCTCTACCTTCACTTAGGGCGGTCTCAGGCCAGTGATTCCCAGGTGTCAGTGGGGTGTTGCACTTTATCAAGGAGGCTTTGAAGGTGTCTTTGAAATGTTTCCTCTGCCCACCTGGGGCTCGCTTGCCATGTAGGAGTTCCGAGTAGAGCGGTTGCTTTAAGAGTCTCGTGTCAGGCAAGCAGATGATGCGGCCCGCCCAACAGAGCTGGTTGAGTGTGGTCAGTGCTTTGATGCTGGGGATGTTGGCCTGAGCGAGGACACTGACGTTGGTGCGTCTATCCTCCCAGTGGATTTGTAGGATCTTGCGGAGGCAGCGCTGGTGGTACTTCTCCAGCGCTTTGAGGTGTCTATTGTATTTGGTCCATGTCTTTGAGCCACATAGGAGGGTGGGTATCACTACTGCCCTGTAGACCATAAGCTTGGTGCCAGATTTGAGGTCCTGGTTTTCAAACACTCTGTTCCTCAGGCAACCAAAGACTGCGCTGGCACACGGGAGGCGGTATTGGATCTCGTCGTCGATGTCTGCCCTTGCTGATATTAGGCTTCCGAGGTATGGAAAATGGTCCACGTTGTCCAAGGCCACGCCGTGGATTTGCTGACCGTGCTGTGTGGTGGGGTCAGGTTGGTGGAGAGCCTTTCTCTTACGGATGTTCAGTGTAAGGCCCATGCTTTTGTATGCCTCGGTGAAGATGTTGCCGATGGTTTGGAGTTCCACCTCTGAATGTGCACAGACGGAAGTGTCGTCCATGTACTGTAGTTCGATGACAGATATATGTCAGGTTCTATGTAAACTGGAGATGATCCAAAATGCGGCTGCCCGTGTCCTAACTCACACCAAGTCATGTTCACTCATCTCCCCTGAGCTTGCAGACCTACATTGGCTCCCGGTTAAGCAATGCCTCAATTTCAAAATTTTTATCCTTGTTTTCAAATCCAACCATGGCCTCGCCCCTCCCTATCTCTGTAATCTCCTCTAGCCCCACAACCCCCCGAGATGTCTGCACTCCTCTAATTCTGCCCTTTTGAACATCCCTGATTATAATCGCTCAACAATTGGTGGCCGTGCCTTCTGTTGCCTAGGCCCCAAGCTCTGGAATTCTTACTTAAACCTCTCCACCTCTCTTTTCTCCTTCAAGACACTCCTTAAAACATACCTCTTTGTCCAAGATTTTGGTCACCTGGCCTAATGTCTGCTTGTGTGGCTCAGTTTCAAATTTTTTGTCTCATAATACTCCGGTGAAACGCCTTGGGATGTTCCACTATGTTAAAGGCACTATATAAATACAAGTTGTTGTTGTTTTTCCAATGGCTCAGCTTGTTGGAGCAGTGAGCAGTAGAGTTATACAGACCAGGAATGATCCAGGTTCAGTCCCTGGTTTGTTTTATGTTCGTTAATCTCAGCCAGGTTAGTGGTGGGAGGACCACAATTGATTTAAGGAGGGAAATTCATCAAGAACCATACCGTGGATATTTACCAGTGCTTTGGGGATTGAATTTCACAAATCTGTCCATATTCTGTGAAATTCATAAATGAGCAGTCTTTATTTTAAATATGATACTTCATAAAGATATTCTTCAGCTCGTGCACTCTTATCTGTGGAGACCCCCAAGGATCTATTCTTGGCCTCTCCACTTCACCATCGACATGCTAACCCTTGCTGACTTCATCTGAAGACATGGCACCAAGTTACACATTTACACTGATGACACTCATCTCAACCTCTTCACTGTCTCACTCGACCCCTCCACTGCATATGTGTTGTCAGCCTTCTTGTCCGGAATCCAATACTGGAGGAGCTGAAATTTCACAACCCTCTGCGTAAAGAAGCCCCCCCTCAAATCCCCTCTAAACCTTCCACCAACCACCTTAAAACTATGGCCCCTCGTAATAGCCCCCTCCACCAATGGACCCTTATTATCCACCATGTCCAGGCCCCTCAATATTTTGTACACCTCGATGAGGTCTCCTCTCAACCTCCTCTGTTCCAATGAGAACAAATCCAGCCTATCCAGTCTGTCCTCATAACTAAGATACTCCATTCCAGGCAGCATCCTAGTAAATCTCCTCTGCACCCTCTCTAGTGCAATCACGTCCTTCCTATAATACAGCGACCAGAACTGCACGCAGTACTCCAGCTGTGGCCCAACCAAAGTATTATACAATTTAAGCATAACCTCCCTGTTCTTATATTCTATGCCTTGGCCAATAAAGGCAAGCATTCCGTATGCCTTCTTAACCACCTTATCCACCCGCTACTTTCAGGAATCTGTGGACAAGCACTCCAAGGTCCCTACACTATTAAGTGGCCTACCGCTTAATATGTATACCCTTTCCTTATTATCCCTCCCAAAGTGCGTCACCTCACATTTCTCTGAATTAAATTCCATTTGCCACTGCTCTGCCCACCTGACCAGCAGATTGATACCCTCCTGCAGCCCATGACTTTCCTCTTCATTATCAACCACACAACCAATTTTAGTGTCGTCTGCAAACTTCTTAATCATACTCCCTATATTCAAATCTAAATCGTTGATATATACCACAAAAAGCAAGGGACCCAGTACTGAGCCCTGCGGAACCCCACTGGAAACATCCTTCTAGTCACAAAAACATCCATCAATCATTACCCTTTGCTTCCTACCTCCAAGCCAATTTTGGATCCAACTTGCCACTTTGCCCTTTATCCCATGGGCTTTAACTTTCATGACTAGTCTACCATGCGGGACTTTATCAAAAGCCTTGCTAAAGTCCATATATACTACATCGTACGCACTACCCTCGTTGACCCTCTTGGTTACCTCCTCAAAAAATTCAATCAGGTTAGTCAAACACGATCTTCCTTTCACAAGTCCGTGCTGACTGCCCCTAATTAATCCTTGCCTATCCAAATGCAGATTTATCCTGTCTTTCAGGATTTTTTCCAATAATTTTCCCACCACCGACGTTAAGCTGACCGGCCTGTAATTACTCGGCCTATCCCTTTTTCCCTTCTAAAACAAGGGTACTACATTAGCAGTCCTCCAATCCTCCGGCACCATGCCCATATCCAAAGAGGACTGGAAAATGATGGTCAAGGCCTCTGCTATTTCCTCTTTTACTTCGCTCAACAACCTGGGATGCATTTCATCCGGGCCTGGGGACTTATCTACTTTCAAAGCTGCTAATCCCCTTAATACTTCCTCTCTCACTATATTTATTTCAGCCAGAATATTACACTCCTCCTCTATAGCAGTATCTGCATTACCTCTTTCCTTTGTGAAAACAGATGCAAAGTATTCGTTAAGAACCCTACCAACATCTTGCATTTCCACACAATGATTTCCCTCATGGTCTCTAATAGGCCCTACCCTTTCTTTAATTACCCTCTTACTCTTAATATAGTTATAAAACATCTTAGGGTTTTCCTTAATTTTACTGGCCAAGAATTTCTCGTGCTCTCTCTCTTAGCATTCCTAATATCCTTTTTAATTTTGCCTCTTAACTTTCTATATTCCTCTAAAGATTCTAAAGTATTTAGCCGTTGATATGTGACATAAGCGTCCCTATTTTTCTTAACCCTCCCCTGTAAGTCCCTAGACATCCAGGGCGCTCTAGAATTATTTTTCCCAGCCTTTTTCTTTAAGGGCACATGTTTGGCCTGAACCTTTCAGATCTCCTCCTTGAATGCCTCCCACTGTTCCGATACTGATTTACCCACAAGTAGCTGTTTCCAGTCCACATGGCCAAATCACTCCTTAACTTAGCAAAATTAGCTTTTCCCCAATTCAGAACTTTTATTCTTGTCCTTATCCATAACCAACTTGAATCTGACTGAATTATGGTCACTGGCACCCAAATGCTCCCCCACGAATACCCCTTCAACCTGCCCAGCTTCATTCCCCAAAACTAAATCCAAGACCGCCCCCTCTCGTGTTGGGCTTGCTACATACTGACTAAAAAAGTTCTCTTGAATGCATTTCAAGAATTCCACACCCTCTATACCCTTCACACTAAATTAGTCCCAATCAATATTTGGATAGTTAAAACCCCCTACTATTACTACCCTATGGTTTTTAGTCTTCACAGCAATTTGCCTACATATTTGCTCCTCTATCTCCCTCCCACTGTTTGGGGATCCATAATACACGCACAGCAGTGTGATCGTCACTTTTTTATTTTTCATTTCGACCCATATGGCCTCAGTTGATGATCTCTCTAACATATAATCCCTCCTCACCGCTGTAATAGTTTCTTTAATCAGCACCGCAACCCCACCCCCCCTCCGCCCCACTTTTTTTTAACCCTCTCTCTATCTTGTCTAAAAATCTTGTAGCCAGGAATATTGATCTGCCAAACCTGCCCCTCTTTCAGCCATGTTTCTGTATTGGCTATAATGTCATACTCCCAAGTGTGTACCTGTGCTCTTAGCTCATCTGCCTTATTCGCTATACTCCTTCCATTAAAGTATATACCATTCAGCACAGGAAGACCTCCTTGCTTACTACATACTAAGCCCTGTTTCCTCTGTCTTACAGATTCGCTTTCTAGATCCAACTTCTGCTTTACTTCCTTCCCTTTTGAATTAGTTCTTAGGTTCCCATCCCTCTGCCAAGCTAGTTTAAACTCTCCGCAATAGCAAAAGTCCACGCGAGGATATTAGTCCTGGTGCTGTTGAGGTGCAACCTGTCCGGTTTGTACAGGTCCCATCTCCCCCAGATGCGGTCCCAATGCCTCAAGAATTTAATTTAAAGCCTTCCCTCCTAAACTAATTTTCCAGCCACGTGTTCATCCTCTATATCCTTCTATTCTATACTTATTAGCACGTGGAGCCGGTAGTAACCCAGAGATTACTACCGTTGACGTCTTACTCTTCAATTTTGTTCCTAGCTCCCTAAATTCTTCCTGTAGGACCTCATTCCTCATTTTACCTATGTTGTTGGTCCCAATATGGACCACGACCTCTAGCTGTTTACCCTTCCCCCACCCCCCCACCGCCCAGGATGTCCTGCGTCCGCTCTGTGACATCCTTGACCCTGGCACCAGGGAGGCACAAAACCAAACAGGAGTCACGTCTTCGGTCGCAGAAACACCTGTCTGTTTCCCTGACTATAGAATCCCCTATCACTCGAGCTCTTTTGTTCTTCGTCCCTCCCCTGCTGTGCAGTTGAGTCACCTGTGGTGCCTTGGAATTGGCTCTGGCTGCACTCCCCAGAGGCACCATTGTCCTTACCGATATTCAGAATTACATAAAGGACCCAAGTGCCTACCCTTATGTGTTGTTAGTTGGTATGATTGGACAAGGATGAGGGTGAGTATAAGGGTTGGCTAGTGAAATTGTGAACTGATAATGTAGATAGAGAGAGAGGGATGGGTGGAGGTGCAAGTTAAGTTGGTGTGAGTAAGGATGTGCAGGAGTAGGGTAGGGAAGGCAGAGTGATGGGGATGTGATGAGTGGCACAGCAGGATGAGGTTGAGTGTGGCTTTGCAGTAACATTTTGTGATCTACTGAGATCATTGAAAGATTAGCTGATGATATCCCTGCTTGTGTCCTCCTCTGAAATGTGCAACCAGGCTGTGTTGATCTTCTGAGGAGGTCCCTTTTGCCCACTGGAAGGGAAGAGGACCTCCCTACGTGCTGTGACTTTATCCATAAGCATCTGGAGGGTGATCCTGGGTGCAGATGTGTACTTCTGTACAGCGCTTGTAAGTGTTTGCAGCAACTTAATGCTGCAAAGCACCGACAGAAAAACTATCAAAAGCAATGTGGGCATGGTCCTTTTAAGGAAACCGGCTGAAACATAGAAACATAGAAAATAGGTGCCAGGGAGCCTGCACCAGCATTCAATAAGATCATGGCTGATCATTCACCTCAGTACCTCTTTCCTGCTTTCTCTCCATAGCCCTTGATCCCTTTAGCCGTAAGGGCCATATCTAACTTCCTCTTGAGTATATCCAATGAACTGGCATCAACAACTCTCTGCAGTAGGGAATTCCACAGGTTAACAACTCTCTGAGTGAAGAAGTTTCTCCTCATCTTAGTCCTAAATGGCTTACCCCTTATCCTTAGACTGTGTCCCCTGGTTCTGGACTTCACCAACATCGGGAACATTCTTCCTGCATCTAACCTGTCCAGTCCTGTCAGAATTTTATATATTTCTATGAGATCCCCTCTCATCCTTCTAATCTCCAGTGAATACAGGCATAGTCAATCCAGTCTCTCCTCATATGTCAGTCCTGCCATCCCGGGAATCAGTCTGGTGAACCTTCACTGCACTCCCTCAATAGCAAGAATGTCCTTCCTCAGATTAGGTGACCAAAACTGAACACAATATTCCAGGTGAGGCCTCACCAAGGCCCTGTACAACTGCGGTAAGACCTCCCTGCTCCTATACTCAAAATCCCTAGCTATGAAGGCCAACATGCCATTTGCCTTCTTCACCGCCTGCTGTACCTGCATGTCAACTTTCAATGACTGATGAACCATGACTCCCAGGTCTCGTTGCACCTCCCCTTTTCCTAATCTGCCTTTGTGTTTTTGCCCCCAAAGTGGATAACCTCACATTTATCCATATTATACTGCATCTGCCATGCATTTGCCCAATCACCTAACCTGTCTAAATCACCTTGCAGCCTCTTAGCGTCTCTCTCACAGCTCACACCGCCACCCAGTTTAGTGTCATCTGCAAACTTAGAGATATGACACTCAATTCCTTCATCTAAATCATTAATGTATATTGTAAATAGCTGAGGTCTCAGCACTGAGCAATGCGGCACCCCACTAGTCACTGTCTGCCATTCTGAAAGGGACCCATTTATTCCAACTCTCTGCTTCCTGCTTGCCAACCAGTTCTCTATCCACGTCAGTACATTACCCCCAATACTATGTGCTTTAATTTTGCACATCAATCTCTTGTGTGGGACCTTGTCAAAAGCCTTTTGAAAGTCCAAATACACCACATACACTGGTTCTCCCTTGTCCACTCTACTAGTTACATCCTCAAAAAATTCCAGAAGATTTGTCAAGTATGGTTTCCCTTTCATAAATCCATGTTGACTTGGACCGATCCTGACACTGCTTTCCAAATGCGCTGTTATTTCATCTTTAATAATTGATTCCAACATTTTCCCCCCTGCTGATGTCAGGCTAACTGGTCTATAATTACCCATTTTCTCTCTCCCTCGTTTTTTAAAAAGTGGTGTTACATTAGCTACCCTCCAGTCCATAGGAACTGATGCAGAGTCGATAGACTGTTGGAAAATGATCACCAATGCATCCACTATTTCTAGGACCACTTCCTTAAGTACTCTGGGATGCAGACTATCAGGCCCCGGGGATTTATCGGCCTTCAATCCCATTAATTTCCCTAACACAATTTCCCACCTAATAAGGATATCCTTCAGTTCCTCCTTCTCACTAGACCCTCGGTCCCCTAGTACTTCCGGAAGGTTATTTGTGTCTTCGTTCGTGAAGATAGAACCAAAGTATTTGTTCAACTGCTCTGCCATTTCTTTGTTCCCCATCATAAATTCACCTGAATCTGACTGCAAGGGAGCTATGTTTGTCTTCTCTAACCTTTTTCTCTTCACATATCTATAGAAGCTTTTGCAGTCACTTTTTATGTTCCCAGCAAGCTTCCTCTCATACTCTATTCTCCCCCTCCTAATTAAACCCTTTGTCCTCCTTTGCTGAATTCTAAATTTCTCCCAGTCCTCAGGTTTGCTGCTTTTTCTGGCCAATTTATATGCCTCTTCCTTGGATTTAACACGATCCTTAATTTCCCTTGTTAGCCACGGTTGAGCCACCTTCCCCGTTTTATTTTTACTCCAGACAGGGATGTATAATTGTTGAAGTTCATCCATGTGATCTTTAAATGTTTGCCATTGCCTATCCACCGTCAACCCTTTAAGTATCATTCACCATCTATTTTAGCCAACTCACGTCTCATACCATCGGAGTTACCTTTCCTTAAGTTCTGGACCCTAGTCTCTGAATTAACTGTGTCACTCTCCATCTTAATAAAGAATTCTACCATATTATGGTCACTCTTCCCGAAGGAGTCGCACACAAGAAGATTGCTAATTAGTCCTTTCTCATTACACATCACCCAGTCTAGGATGGCCAGCCCTCTAGTTGGTTCCTCAACATATTGGTCCAGAAAACCATCCCTAATACAATCCAGGAAATCCTCCTCTACCATATTGCTACCAGTTTGGTTAGCCCAGTCAATATGTAGATTAAAGTCGCACATGATAACTGCTGTACCTTTATTGCATGCATCCCTAATTTCTTGTTTGATGCTGTCCCCAACCTCACTACTACTGTTTGGTGGTCTGTACACAACTCTCACTAGTGTTTTCTGCCGTTTGGTATTCCGCAGCTCCACCTATACAGATTCCACATCATCCAAGCTAATTTCCTTCCTTACTATTGCGTTAATTTCCTCTTTAACCAGCAATGCTACCCCAGCTCTTTTTCCTTTCTGTCTATCCTTCCTGAATGTTGAATACCCCTGGATGTTGAGTTCCCAGCCTTGGTCACCCTGGAGCCATGTCTCCGTGATGCCAATTATATCATATTCATTAATTGCTGCCTGTGCCGTTAATTCGTCCACCTCATTACGAATACTCCTCGCATTGAGGCACAGAGCCTTCAGGCTTGTCTTTTTAACACACTTTGCTCTTTTAGAATTTTGCTGCATTGTGGCCCTTTTTGATTTTTGCCTTGGGTTTCTCTGCCCTCCACTTTTACTTTTCTTCTTTCTATCCTTTGCTTCTGCCTTCATTCTACTTCTCTCTGTCTCCCTGCATAGGTTCCCATCCCCCTGTCATATTATCTTAACCCCCCCCCCCCAACAGCACCAACAAACACTCCCCCTACAACATTGGTTCCGGTCCTCCCCAGGTGCAGACCGTCCGGTTTGTACTGGTCCCACCTTCCCCAGAACCGGTTCCATTGTCCCAGGAATTTGAATCCCTCCCTTCTGCACCACTGCTCAAGCCATGTATTCATCTGAGCTATCTTGCGATTCCTATTCTGACTAGCACGTGGCACTGGTAACAATCCTGAGATTACTACTTTTGAGGTCTTACTTTTTAATTTAACTCCTAGCTCCCTAAATTCAGCTTGTAGGACCTCATCCCACTTTTTACCTATATCGTTGGTACCTATATGCAGCACGACAACTGGCTGTTCACCCTCCCCATCCAAAATGTCCTGCAACTGCTCTGAGACATCCTTGACCCTTGCATCAGGAGGCAACATACCATCCTGGAGTCTCGATTGCAGCCTCAGAAACGTCTATCTAATCCCCTTACAATAGAATCCCCTACCACTATAGCTCTCCCACTCTTTTTCCTGCCCTCCTGTGCAGCAGAACCACCCACGATGCCATGGATCTGGCTGCTGCTGCCCTGCCCTGATGAGTCATCCCCCACAAAAATACCCAAAGTGGTGTATCTGTTTTGGAGGGGGATGACCACAGGGGACCTCTGCACTACCTTCCTTCCATTGCTCTTCCTGTTGGTCATCCATTCCCTATCTGTCTCTGTAACCTTTACCTGCGGTATGACCAACTCACTCCAGTTGTGAACATGCTCCAGAGTGAATCCACCCGCAGCTCCAGTGCCGCAATGCGATCTGTCAGCAGCTGCCGTAGAGTACACTTCCTGCACATGTAGTCGTCAGGGACATTGGAAGCATCCCTGAGTTCCCACATAGCACAGGAGGAGCATGACACATGTCCGAGCTCTCCTGCCATGATTTAACCCTTAGATTAACTTAATTTTGCAACAGCAATGATAAAGGTTACCTACTGATAGGGAAAAGAAAAAGAAAAACTACTCACCAATCACCAAGCAATCACTTACCCCCTTGGCTGTGACGTCACCTTTTGATTTCTTTCTACTTCTTTGTTTACCTTCTGCCCCTGCACCTGCTGGCCTCTCCGACTGTTGGGCCTTTTATAGGCCTCTCCGACGCTGCCCCAGAGTCCCGTTGCTCGAACTCCCGCCTCTCCGACTGTTGGGCCTTTGATAGGCCTCTCTGACGCTGCCCCAGACTCCTGTTGCTCAAACTCCCGCCTCTCCGACTGTTGGGCCTTTGATAGGCCTCTCTGACGCTGCCCCAGACTCCTGTTGCTCAAACTCCCGCCTCTCCGACTGTTGGGCCTTTGATTAGGCCTCTCTGACGCTGCCCTGGACTCCCGCTGCTCAAACTCCCGCCTCTCCGACTGTTGGGCCTTTTATCGGCCTCTCTAACCCTGCCCCGGACTCCCGCTGCTCGAACTCCCGCCTCTCCGACTGTTGGGCCTTTTATAGGCCTCTCCGACGCTGCCCCGGACTCCTGCTGCTTGAACTCTGTCATCAAATGACGTCATCAGACTGGCTTCCTCTTAATTGGCAGGGTCGTGGGAAGATTTGGGACAGAGGGCGGGCTTGAGTCGGGAGGGGGCTTTCTACCGCAACCAACCATGGCCGCATCGATCCTGCGTGTGTGGCGATATTGTGGCCCAAGTGTCTGCTTTGCTGCTAATCTGAACCTGTGTTTGAAGGGGCTAAATTCAGAGCTAATTTGAAGAAACAATATTGCAGTGAGTGAGTGATCAATTTATGGAACAGGCTCCCTCGGTAGATGCTAGAAGCAGTTACTATTGATTTTTCCTCTTCTCTGCTTCAGTGGAAATAGTCCTAATATCTCATAACTATGAGCGTAAATTTTAACCTAACCTTCCTGCCACGAAACTGATTGTCCAAACCCCTCATGATTTTGGAGTCAGAGTAGGTAGAGAATAACTGTTCTCATTGGTGGAAGGGTCGAGAAGCAGGGGGCACAGATTTAAGGTGATTGGCAGAAGAACCAAAGGCGACATGAGGGAAAACGTTTTTTAAGCAACGAATGGTTAGGATCTGCAGTACACGGCCTGGAAGGTTGGTGGAGGCAGATTCAATCATAGCTTTCAAATGGGAGTTGGATAAATGGCTGAAAGAAAAAATTTGCCAGGCTACAGGGAAAGGGGGGGGCAGTGGGTCGAGCTGAAGTGCTCTTGCAGAGAGCCGGCATGGGCTCAACTGGCCTCCTTCTGTGCTGTAACCATTCTTTGATTCTATGACTTCAAAGGAAAGTAAAATCGATGGTAAAACGGGCAGCCAATCCCATCCCACAGCTTTCCCGTTGGTTGCGTGAGGTTAGAATTATCCCCTATAGTTTCCCATTCAAGGTAAATCTATGCTGTATCATTTCTGATGCGTTCATAATAAAGGATGAAACTGAGTACTGTGAACAATGAGCAAGTGTGGCCTTAGCTCCTTTAATAAGACTCCAGAGTGCAGGTACCTCGTGGGTAGCCTCTTTATATACAGTGTTCCCAAGGGATGCTGGGATCCCTTGGGACTCCAACAGGTAGGCCCTCTGGTGATGATGTAATATAGGGTGCAAGGGGTTAAATACATAACATCACTCCCTCGTAAAGTTAAAAGTACACTTATTTACAGGGTGAGATGATCTGGGGCTTTTCGCTCCCTTGTCGATCGTCTCGATACAAATGCGGGAGTGGGTGGGTTGGTCAGTTCTTCGCTGGGCTGCTGGGCAGCCGGCCTTGCCGGGTTGCTGGGGATGGTGAGTTCGGCTTCGTGGTCAACCGTGATGTCAGTTGCTACTCGTGTGTGTGTTGGAGGGTCAAAGTTGGTAGTGTCTTCTTCGGGTTGTTCTTGCTGTTGGTGAACCGCAATTTGATTTGGTCCAAATGTTTTCTGCACCTTAGTCCATTGGCCAATTTGACCTGAAACACCCTACTCTTTGGATATGACTGTGCCAGCGAGCCATTTGGGACCATGTCTATAATTGAGTACAAACACAGGATCATTGACCCCAATATCACTTGACAAATTTGCGCGGTCATGGTACATACTTTGTTGATACCGCCTGCCCTCTACGTGATCATGGAGATCAGGGTGGACAAGAGAGAGCCTTGTTTTGAGTGCCCTTTTCATGAGCAGCTCGGCTGGGGGAACCCCGGTGAGTGGGTGGGGTCTGGTGCGGTAGCTGAGCAGCACTCGGGATAATCAGGTCTGCAGGAAGCCTTCTGACACATTTCAAGCTTTGCTTGATGGTTTGAACTGCCCATTCTGCCTGGCCGTTGGATGTGGGCTTGAACGGGGCAGATGTGACGTGCTTGATCCTATTGTGTGTCATGAATTCCTTGAATTCAGCACTGGTGAAACACGGCTCGTTGTCGCTGACTAAGACATCAGGCAGGCCTTGCGTGGCAAACATGGCTTGTAGGCTTTCAATGGTGGCCGTGGATGTGCTTACAGACATTATTGCACATTCAATCCATTTTGAGTAAGCATCCATGACAACCAAGAACATTTTGCCTAGAAATGGGCCCGCATAGTCCACGTGGATCCTCGACCACGGTTTGGAGGGCCATGACCACAAACTTAGCGGTGTCTCTCTGGGTGCATTGCTCAGCTGAGAGCAAGTGTTGCACTGGCACACGCATGACTCTAAATCTGAGTCGATACCGGGCCACCACATATGGGCCCCAAGTTTCGTCCCGCGGCAAAAACGGCGCGCCTCCGAGCTGGGCGCCTGTTTTTCGCGGCGAAAACTGCGCCTAAAGAAAAATCCGATATTCTCAAGCTCCTTGGAGCTCGATGTCTGCTTGGCGCGGCGCGCTCTTCGCAGCAGGGGGCGGAGCCTAACACTCGTGCGATTTTCTAAGTAGCAGGGGGCGGGTACAATTTAAATTAGCCTTCGTGGTGCCGGCAACCCTGCGCGTGCGCGTTGGAGCGTGCGCGCACGCGCAGTCTCACACAAACATTGGCACTCGGCCATTTTTAAAAATACTGCAGAAAAAGTGAAGATTTGTTTCTTGGACCCCTGCAAAGGCTTGTAATTTAATTTTTTTTGATATTTCTGTGTGTGAGGGAGTGCTTTTAGCAGCACTGCTGAATAAATCACCTGCTGAAATCAGTGAGTTCAGCATTGGTGCATGCAAATTAAGGACTGTGTGTTTGGAGAAATAAGAGTGCCAATTCAACTTTGCAATGGATCAACGTCCACCAAGAACAAAGAATTTCTTGCATGAGGAAATGGAAATATTAGTCAATGTAATTGAGCAGAGATGGCAGGAGCTAGATACCAGCAACAGAGGTCGCATAAAAGTGCCACCAAAAGAAATGAAGAAACGCTGGAACCAAGTTGCAGAAGATTACTGCGCAGTGGTGCATACCAGGAGATCTGGAAGTCAGTGTAAAAATAAATGGCATGACCTTGGTCAAGTAGTTAGTGTAAGTAATATTTCCCATTTTTAATTTAATCGTAATTGTAACCTGGCTATCTGTATGTCCCACCTTGCAGACTGACACACTGTAAAAAGTTATATTTTACTCTTTGCAGAAGAAATTGGCCCACAACAAAAGGGAGGCAACTCGGACAGGAGGAGGCGTGCCCAATCTGCATCCACTGACACCCTTGGAACAAAGGGTAGCTGCTATGATGAGTCGTACATGGAGAAAAGCAATCGGTACAGCACAAGCTGGGCCCGCACGCGAGGAAGAGGGTAAGTCCTGAAAATGCATCATGGCCCTTTAAATCAACCTGCTGCCTGGCCTGCTATGTGTGAGAGTACTCATGCCACCCATCCGGCCCCCTCCCTTGCTGTTAAGCATTTGACCGTTCTGATGTATTTTGCAGAACATGATGATGATGATGATGATGATGATGATGATGCTGCTGCTGCCAACCCTGAGGATCCTGAGGGTACAGAACAAGAACCAGTACAACCAGCTGCGGACGATCCAGACTGGATGATGGCAGCGATGACTGAAATGTCTGCAGGGGAGAGCTTCCAATTTAATGTTTATGAGCCCACAGCAAGGGGCATCAGAGTTTCAATCCCTAGCATAGGTCTTGGTTCCACCTTCTATGGTTTCGCTTCCGATGTTGTGGGTCCCAGTGGTGCAGCTGGTATAATGCAGCATTCTACAGTCAGTGCACTACCGTCCCAGCCTGCGCCTCTCTCTCGCATAGGTTCTGGTTCCACCTACTATGGTTTTGATTCCGACGCTTCGGGTCCCAGTGTTGCTGCTGATATCATGGAGCAGTTCACACCCATTCGTCCAACATCCCAGCCCACGGCTCGCACTCGAGTGCTGCCGTCTGGAATACTGAGCGTCCTACCGTTCCAGCCCGAGCCTCTCCCTCTAGTTCTGCCGTCTGCAACACAGAGCATCCCACCATTCCAGCCCGAGCCTCTCCCTCCAGTTCAGCCATCTGGAACACAGAGCATCCCACAGTCCCAGCCTGCGCCTCCCTGTGTAGTGGTGCCACTTGCAACACCGAGCATCCCACCGTCCGTGCCCGCGCCTCCCAGTGTAGTGGTGCCACAAGGCAGACCCAGGCAGAGAAGAAGGAGCTTGGAGACACGCTCTCCTGAGATGCAGCATGCAACAGATGCGACTCAGGTTGTGGCATTGGGTATGGAGACCAATGAGCTTACCCGATCACTCATCGGTGGCGTCAATGCAGTAGGTGAAGAGTTGACGGGCCTGACGGGAGAAATAGCAGCAATGACACGGGAACTTAGAGAGGGAATGTCCGAGGGAGTGCAAATGACGGCACAGGCCATCAGGGAGGGCATGCAAGTGTCGGACAGGCCGTCAGGGAGGGCATGGCTGAGGTAGCTGCTGCAATAAGGGCACACAGCCCAGCCAATCAAATGACACCCCCATGAGGAAGTGAACATTCACTGAGATGTGGATGAGACATGGTTGCAGCCTTTCTTTGCTGCTTTTGTTCTTGTTGTTGATGTAGCTGTAGTGGCGTTTTTCAAATTGAAATTGTTTTGTAAGTTTTGTAACTTTACAACTTATAAGGGATCTTATGGTTTTTAAGTGATCTTATAGTGTAAATGCTCTCACATTTTTTTGTATCTTATTTAATTTTGCACCTAAAAGTGATCCTGAAGTTTAAGTTTCTTCAGAGTGTAAGATTTTTCACAATGAAACTGTTTTGTAAGTTTTGTAACTTTACAACATATAAGTGATCTCAGGGTTTTCAAGTGATCTTATAGTGTAAATGCTCTCACATTCTGTAAATTATTTAATTTTGCATTTAAAAAGTGATCTTGAAGTGTAAGTGATCTTAGAGTGTAACATTTTTCACATAGAAAGTGTTTTGTAACTTTTGTAACTTTACAAGTTTATAAGTGATCTTAAAGTTCTTAAGTGATTTTTAAGAGTCATATTAAAAAGTATAGTTTGATACAACAAATATTTTATTAGCGTGACGTTAACTTTTCAATAAAATATTTTTTCATTAAAACTGTTTCATGTTCCATTAACACAACACAACGTAGGAACAACTGCAAAGAATAAACATGTCCATGCGCAAAAGTAGTCGCAGAGCCCTCAGGCATCAGTAGTTGAAGCGTTCACGGATGAGCTGCTGGCGCAAGTCTCGAGCAATCGTTAAAGGGGCACGATGGACGGCCCTCCTCCGACCTCGTGCTTCGGCATCAGGCACTTGCATGCTTTCCTGATTGTCGTTATCATCCACATCCTGGTCTTCTGTCATCATGCACTGGACCCTCACGTCGGTCTTCGGGTTCCACTACCAGCTCCTGCTGCCTCATGATGGCTAAGTTATGAAGCATGCAGCACACAACAGTGAAAATGACCGACAATCTGAGGAGAGTATAGCAACTGTTCTCCGGAATGGTCCAGGCATCGGAATCGCTGTTTCAATATGCCAATGGTCCTCTCAATGATGCTGCGCGTCGCAATGTGCGCCATGTTGTATTGACGGTCAGCTTCTGTCCGTGTCACGCGTATGGGCGTCATGAGTCAGGTGGTCAGGCCGTATCCTTTGTCTCCCAGTAGCCAGCTCTGCCCTTCTGGCTGCTGCTAAAACATGTCAAATATAACGCTGTCGCGTAGGATGAACGCATCGTGGGTGCTGCCAGGGTATCTCGCATTGACTGACATGATGCGCTGCTTGTCGTCACACACGAGCTGCACATTGATAGAGTGGAAACCTTTCCTATTTCGGTACTGCTCAGATTCCTCCACGGGTGCTCACAAGGCTATGTGAGTACAATCAATGCAGCCCTGTACCTTTGGGAAGCCGGCAATCCTGAAGAAGCCCACAGCCCTCTCATGGATCGCTTGTGTGGTCATTGGGAAATTGATGAAGTCATTCCTTCGCGCATACAGTGCAGCCGTGACCTGGTAAATGCAGGTATGTATTGCACGATGAGAGATGGCACACACATCTCCAGTTGTAGCCTGAAGCGATCCCGAGGCATAGAAAGAAAGTGCAGCTGTTACCTTCACTTCAACAGACAAGGCAGTTGTCCTTCTGCTTCTGGGCTGCAAATCTGCTCTCACCATATCACAGATCTCAGTGACAACTTCTCTGCGAAAACGCAGCCTTTTCACACAATCAGCCTCGCTCATGTCCAGGTACGAGCGCCTGGTTCGATATTGTCGACGTGGGTAAGGTCTCCTGCCCATCAACCTACGGGCTACGACGTTCCTGATGCGGTGAGCTCTAATCAATTCTCTCCTATGCAGTGAATTGATGGCAAACCATTGCATAATACGTGGTGTTGACAATGCAGCACCCATTCTGCAAATTTAAATATAAAACTGTCTATGTGGCTGCCTCTCCCTGTCCAAATGGTCTCAGCCCCCTCACAGCTCGAAGGCTGCTGCTGTATCTTCGGCTGCCGTCGAGCCACTGACGCCACCCCTAAAGCGTGGCCGAATGGCCTCAAGCACCATAAAGAGCTGCGTGTGTCAGGTGTTGCTTCTTCGGCTGCCGGCCAGCCACTGACGCCGCTGATATCCTATGGCCGAATGGCCTCACGTCGGTCCGCTGCTGATTCTTCGGCTGCCGGCCAGCCACTGACGCCGCTGATATCTCATGGCCGAATGGCCTCGGGTCCGTCCGGTGCTGCTTCTTCGCGGCCAGTCACGAAGAGAATGAAGGCCTGCCTCAAGCACCGCAGCTCAGCTCGAAGGCTGCTTGCTGCCGCTGTTGGGGCTGCCGTCGAGACACTGACGCCACACCCCTGCCTGTCTCCAACATGAAAGGCCTGCCTGAAGCACAGCAGCTCGAAGGCTGATGCTATTTCACACAGGTAGGAACATGGTTTATTTAATCTTTTCTTTGCTTATAAATTTTTATTCAGGTTGGATTTATTTGTATAATATTTGTATAAGTATAACTAAGGATTGATTGTAGAATTTAATGACTTCCCTTCCCCCCCTCCCCCCCCATCTCGTTCCCTACGCCTAATTTGTAACCTACGCCTGATTTTCTAAAGTGTAGACAAGGTTTTTTCGAGCGTACAAAAATCTTCACTTACTCCATTCTAAGTTAGTTTGGAGTAAGTTTTCACTCACGAAACTTTGAAATCAGGCGTAAGTGGCCGGACACGCCCCCTTTTGAAAAAAAAATTCTGTTCTAAAGTGAAACTGTTCTAACTGACTAGAACTGGAGCAAACTAAATGTCGAGAATTCCGATTTCTAAGATATTCCGTTCTACACCAGTTGCTTCTAAAAATCAGGAGCAAATCATGTGGAAACTTGGGGCCATGGGATCTGGCTATGGCTTTCATCATTACAATGCCAGGGTAGATGTTGTGCAGTTCACAGATGAACGTATCTCTGCCTTTCTTGGGCAAGACCACGCGATTACCCCACAACAGACAATTCGCCTGCAGGGATATTTTGTCTTTGCGCCTGTAGAACAGCTTGATCGCCTCCTGCATATCCGCTGGGACACTGGACCAGCTCCCATGGAGGACACAGTTTTTTATCAAGGGCAGTAAGGGATCCTGGCTGGTCCAGGTCCTGATCTGGCAGGCCATAACGGGTAACTTTTCGTTTTCGAATGCATCCATTACCATGAGCAAGTCCGCAGGCTGTGCCATTTCAACCCTGGTGGTGGCCAATGGTAGCCGACTGAGAGCATCAGCGCAGTTCTCTGTGCCCGGTCTGTGGCAGGTTACATAGTTGTATACCAACAGCGTGAGCACCTATCTTTGGATGCGGACGGAGGCATTGGTGTTAATCCCTTTGCTCTTAGAGAACAGCGATATGAGCGGCTTGTGGTCAGTTTCAAGCTCAAACTTGAGGCCAAACAAGTACTGGTGCATTTTTTTTACCCTGTAAACGCACACTAGAGCCTCTTTTTCAATCATGCTGTAGGCCCTTTCGGCCTTGGATAAACTCCTGGACGCATAAGCGACCGGTTGCAAAATCCCCGATTCGTTATCCTGTTGTAAAACACACCCGAGCCCCTATGACGACGCATCGCAAACTAGCACTAATCATTTACATGGGTTATACAGGACAAGCAGTTTGTTTGAACACAACAGATTTCTGGCTTTCTCAAAGGCAGCCTCTTGTGAATTCCCCCATACCCAGTCGTCTCCCTCGCGCAGTAGCACATGTAGGGGTTCTAGCAGGGTGTTTAATCCAGGTAGGAAATTACTGAAATAGTTAAGGAGTCCCAGGAACGACCACAGCTCCATCACATTCTGTGGTGTCGGCGCATTCTTGATGGCCTCCGTTTTGGGGTCAGTGGGTCTGATGCCTTCTGCTGCGATTCTTCTTCACAAGAACTCAACCTCCAGCGCCAGGAAAACACATTTTAAGCATTTCAACCTGAGCCCCACGCGATCCAACCGACTAAAAACCTCTTCCAGATTCTTCAAGTGCTCAATGGTGTCCAGGCCTGTAACCAGAATGTCGTCCTGGAAAACCATGGTGCGAGGAACCGACGTTAGCAGGCTCTCCATGTTCTGTTGGAAGATAGCCGCGGCCGACTGAATCCCGAACAGGCATCTGTTATAGATGAACAGACCTTTGTGCGTGTTGATGCAGGTGAGGCCTTTTGTAGATTCCTCCAGCTCCTGCATCATGTAGGCCGAGGTCAGATCCAACTTGGTGAATGTCTTCCTCCAGCCAGGGTCGCAAATAAGTCATCTGCCTTGGGTAGCGGGTACTGGTCCTGTAGCAAAAAATGGTTAATCGTTACTTTATAGTCCCCACAAATTCTGACCGTGCCGTCCTCTTTATGTACTGGGACAATCGGACTGACCCACTCGTTGAATTCCACCGGTGCGATGATGCCTTCTCACTGCAGCCTGTCCAGCTCAATTTCCACTTTCTCTCGCATCATATATGGTACCACCCGTGCCTTGTGGTGGATGGGTCACGTACCGGGAACCAAATGGATCTGCTTTTTCGCCCCCGAGAAGCTTCTAATGCCTGGCTCGAACAACGATGGAAACCTGCTCAGAACCTGGGCACATGAGGCGTCGTTGACGGACGAAAGCGTTCGGATGCCGTTCCAGTTCCAGCGGATTTTTCCCAGCCAGCTTCTGCCAAACAATATGGTGCCATCCCCTGGTACAATCCACAGCGGGAGTTCGTGTCCTGCTCCATCATAGGTGACTTTTACTTCTGCACTGCCAATTACAGGGATTAGTTCCTTGGTGTAAGTCCTTAGTCTGGTGTGAAAGGGAC
The DNA here is from genome assembly GCF_044704955.1 of Pristiophorus japonicus. Classification (NCBI taxonomy): domain Eukaryota; kingdom Metazoa; phylum Chordata; class Chondrichthyes; family Pristiophoridae; genus Pristiophorus; species Pristiophorus japonicus. The sequence continues at coordinate 249,820,974 of NC_091981.1, forward strand.
TGAGCTTGGACCTGTGTGCCTTGTTGCACCACAGCCTGTCGAAGGCCTTTTTACTCATTATGGACTGACATGCCCCCGTGTCCAGTTCCATAGATACTGGAATTCCATTCAGTTCAACTTTCAACATTATTGGTGGACATTTCATGGTGAATGTGTGTACCCCGTACACTTCTGCCTCCTCGTTTCGAGTCTCCAATTCAGCCTGATCCACAGTGGATCGATCTTCCTCTGCAACATGGTGGTTTGCAGGGTTTGCAGCTCACCTGCACATTCGCTGGAGGTGTCCCATTGTTCTGCAGCCATTGCACACATAGTGCTTGAAACAGCATTGATGGGCCCGATGATCACCTCCACAATGCCAACAAGGTGTTAACTGCCTCGCATTAACGATTGATGGTGGACTCTGGGTCATCTGAGGTCGTGCAGCAGCAGCCGGCGTGTACATACTGCCATGTATATTCCTGCTCGAAAATTTTGTTAATTTGTGCACAGTACTGGTCGAAACCTCTTTACTCTAAGAAATCTGTTTGATGTTGTCGCTGGTGCACATAAATGCTTGGGCTATCGTTACGGCTTTGCTTAGATTGGGAGTTTCAATAATCAACAATTTGCGAAGGATTACCTCAGTACAAATGCCCAGTACAAAAAAGTCTCTAAGCATTTGTTCGAGAAATCCCTCAAATTCGCAATGTCCTGCCTTAGTTCGGCGACATAGCTCGCCACTTCCTGGCCCTCCGACTGTTGACACATGTAGAACCGATATCTCACCATCAAAACGCTTTCCTTGGGATTTAGGTGCTCCCAGACCAGTGTACACAATTCTTCATAGGATTTAACTGTTGGTTTTACCAGAGCTAGGAGTTTCTTCGTGAGGCCATAGGTTGTTGCCCCACAGACAGTTAGGAGGATCGCCCTTCGTTTGGTAGCGTTCTCGTCCCATTCCAGCTCATTGGCCATAAAGTATTGGTCGGGTCTCTCCACAAAGGCCTCCCAATCGTTCCCTTCTGAGAACTTCTCCAGGATACCAACTGTTCTTTGCATTTTCTCGCGGTTGTTCATTACCTCGTCGCCAATTGATGCGTTCATAATAAAGGATGAAACTGAGTACTGTGTACAATGGGCAAGTGTGACCTTAGCTCCTTTAATTAGACTCCAGAGTGCCGCTACCTCGTGGGTGGCCTCTTTATATACAGTGCTCCCAAGGGATGCTGGGATCCCTTGGGACTCCAACAGGTAGGCCCTCTGGTGGTGATGTAATACAGGGTGCAAGGGGTTAAATACATAACAATTTCTATGGCTTTAATGCCCTTTGAATAATGGGACACCCAAAGCTGCACATAGTACTCTAACTGTGGCAAATACAATGGTTTGTACTAATTCAGCATTATTTCTTTATTCTGTACAATATTTATAAAACCCTAAATGCCGTTGACCTTTTTATGACTATCTACCTTCACTCATACTTTTAGGGAATTAATGCATTTAAACTGGACTAATACTGGCACTGAAATTGCCCACCGCCCGAAGCAAGGCTCACCTACCGTTTCCAAAATGTTCCTTCCGTCCCAATGCATGGGGCGGCCATTCCATACACATTCAGCACTTTGGGGTTTTTTTGGAAGCGGGGCGGAAATGGCCTCATCATTGGGGAGGAAGTGGGGGCGGGGCAGAAAGGCCGATGCTGCAAGGCATCAGCGCTGCGGTGATTACGTCATCGCGCTGGTGCGTCACAACGTCTCTCCCCGTTAGTTAAAGGGGAGAGCCCCTGCGATCTCTGCAGCCGCTTTAGTGGCAAACACGAGGGAGGGTTTCAGCTGGGCCAATGACCCAAGTAGGGTGCCAGGCTGCCTGTTGGTGGTCCAGCTGAACCCACGGCCATAACTGTTGGCCCGCCCTGGCAGTCGGCCGACAACATTTTTTTAAATGGCGCCAACGGCAGTGCCACCTCCCCTTTAAGGGCGGCCGTGCCGCCCAACCACAGAGAATGTACCGACGGCAAAAGCTGTCAGTGGCACCGACCAGCCGCGGGGCCTCTCCCGTGGCCCAATTCTGGGACAGGGGCAATTTCCCGAGGGGTAATTTCAGGAAGGGGTCAGCACATGCTGCGGCAGGAAAATGGGCAGAGCGGTCCCGGACACCATGTCAAAACTGAGGAAGGGCAATTTTCAAAATGGTGGCCCCTCCACGGAGACTTGGCGGCCAATCCGCTCCGACCCGTGGCCATCGCTTTCAGGCGGCCAGGGGCCTTATAGAAAGGGGCAATTTTAACCCATTGGCTCCAAACCATCTATATAGGGAACACAAGTGGGCCCAGCACTGACCCTGGGGGACACCACTTGCAATTCTTCACTAATTGGAGCAACACCTATTTAGTCCAATTCTTTTCCTGTCCATCAATGAACTTCCTATCTATGCTGTTGCTGGGATCCCACAATAGTGATCCCATCGATGGTGCAACAACTCACCGGAGAGGCTGTGGTGACGGCTCAAACAGCTGCCATCCAGGCCCTGGGCTGCACGGTCACCACATCACCGGGCACGGTTACTGATTAGCTGGCCCAAACAGGGACATCACTGAAACCCTCAGCTCTATGGCCCTGCAGACTAGAGGCTTCAAATAGGGTTGGAGGGATTGTGGCCAAGAAAGAAAAGAAAAAGAAAGACTTCGATTTATATGGCACCTTTCACGATCACCAGATGTCGCAAAGCACTTTACAGCCAATGAAGTACTTTTGGAGCGCAGTCACTGTTGTAATGTGGGAAACGCAGCAGCCAAATTGCACACAGCAAGCTCCCACAAACAGCAATGTGATAATGACCAGATAATCTGTTTTTTGTTATGTTGATTGAGGGATAAATATTGGCCAGGACACCAGGGATAACTCCCCTGCACTTCTTTGAAATAGCGCCATGGGATCTTTTACATCCACCTGAGAGAGCAGACGGGGCCTCGGTTTAACATCTCATCCGAAAGACGGCACCTCCAACAGTGCAGCACTCACTCAGCACTGCACTGGAGTGTCGGCCTAGATTTATCCGCTCAAGTTCCTGGACTGGGACTTGAACCCACTACCTTCTGACTCAGAGGTGAGTGTGCTACCCACTGAGCCACAGCTGGCATTAGCTGAAAGATGTCGGTCTCCCCAAGCTACTCCTCTGCCCACTACCCATGACTCCAAGAGCCAGATGTCAGACTGGGTTGAGTTGTCACTGTCGAGGAAATATTTAGCTTAAATTAACTCAGGCGGAGACTTTCAGAATTGCACTTCGAGAGAATTGTATTTTAAAAAGCGAGATATCTCGGAGAGCCTGCTTGGACCGTACCAAGGCAGAAAACTCTCCTGTACAAGCAAATTGTCCCTATCTTTATACAGAAATTGAATACAGAAATATAAAAGGAATCTTATTCATTAGTCCCGCGGGTACAAAGGTCGTCTCGGGAGGTACACACTCTATCTGTCCTTGCATAGTTTCTCCTTGTTCACAGTCTGATATCAGGAGACTCCCTTTTAATACCAGATGGTCTAAGTTTCAAGGCTAAAAAGCGTAGCTATTTTTCTAGTCCTATTATTTCTTTAAGCATAGCAAAAACAGAATTTAACCCTTCCCTTTTCCATAAGCCATAGATTCATAGATTCTTTCTTCCACAATTCCCTCCTTGTTGATCTTTTTATTTTTTAGATCAACACAATATTCTCTTCTTGAACAAAAGGGGGTTTATACCCTTCAGGATAGGGTCGCATTTGGAGATATTCGTCTTCATCAACCTTTTCCTCTAAGCGACTTAACTTTCCTTTCATGCATACACCTTTTCTTTCTATTTCGGAGAGCAGGCCCATTACTTGACTAATTAAATTTTTTAATTTTATCCACATTCCGCAAAGGATTATTAATAATACAAGCATAACCATGCCTACGATTACTATGGGGTGTATAGCAAGCTTCAGTACTGCTGTAGCTTTTGGGGACCATCCGGTAAACACATCCCACCAGTGGTGTACTGTCAAAGAGGTGACTTCGTCTGCGATTCTTACTAGCTGCCCCTTCTTGTAACTCATTTCGACTCTAAATTGGTGGATGTCTCTGCCTTGCTTTGACAGAGCTTCCTCAATTTTCTTGTCATTCCGTATCAAATTGTGAAGTCTGGTCAGATTAATTACAGGGGGTAAGGGTTCAATCTTGTGCATAGACAGATATTTTTCTACATTTTGCCATTGCCCAAAGGTATAAGTTCTTTTTACTTCAGGGTCATACAGGGTGTAGACTCTTCTCACGCATTTATTAATGGGGGGTTTATACAAAATTCCATCCAGATTATAACTGGTATATCTTTTTTGAGGGCTAATGGTTAAATTAAGAAGCTTATCCCTTTTGTTAATTTCCAACAACCTTTCCCATGTGTTAGCATGGAAGGATAATATTTTCCTTTCTAACTCGGCTCTTAATAGCTGTCTGATCATTTCTTTAAACAGGCAATGGGTGTACTTGTTTACTCCCTGTTGTTCTTTCATTAGGTTCTCTATTTCCTTCTCTATCCCTTCATTCTGTTGCCAGGTCATTTCATTTATGACGTAACCTGATATCTGTAATTGCTGTAATCCTTCATCCCAGGCATTTCTGATTTTTATATCTTCCCCTACCAGTCCTCCGACGGCCTGGATTTTATTTTGTAGGGTCTCGATATCCATGGAGCTCAATGCTCCTATTCCTGCTCCCACTCCACCTAACACAGTCTCTAATACATCCCGTTTCTTTCTTTGGGGTCTTTCTTTTTCAAAAGATACCTTAACACTGGTTGTGTGGCAACCATCTTCTTTCTTTGGGGGATATTTAATTCGTATTGTTAGATTTAATACACCTGGGGATCTTACCACTGGGATGCAAGTGGTCAGTATCCTTTTTAGATGTCCCGGGTCCCGGTCTTCTGGGTGGCCGGATTCTTTTACTGACCATTTTACCACAAATGGGTCTCCTCCATTCACCGGGGTGTTATTCATGCACAACATCCGCTGCCCTTCTACCATACTTGTATATGAATAACGGAGGAAGTCTTTTTCTCTCGTCCGGCCCTCCTATGTACCCCCATCTCTTGTTTTTTCCTGTGCTCCGGGTACACTTCATCCACACATCGGCCTGATATTCTATGAACAACTGATACCCTTTCCCCAATATAAACTGGAACTCCCCTCTTTCTTCCTTCATTCCACATGCCTCACATCGTGCCGTAAAATTCCCTGCCTTACAACTTTGGCCTACTGGGCATATAAAATTGCCTTGCTGCCTCATACTATTACTTCTTTCCCATACCATATTTCCCTTCCATACTCTTCCTTCTTTTAGGACTTCTTCCTCCTGCCGGGAGTTCCCTGTCGCTAAAATGATCAGTATACCTAACGTCCATTTATAATTTTTCCAAGAGTCCCTTCCCATTGTGGATATCTGAACGGAATATATGGAATTAAGGACAGTAAAGTAAACGGGATATATGAAAATGTATAAGCCATGGAAGAATAGCTGGGAGAATGTCAGATTGCAAATAGTGCAACATCAGCATAGCTAACAGTCTGTCTCAAGGTTTCAAGTCACTAATCCTGCCAATAATATATAATTGTAACATGAAATACATCTGCAGAATTGCAAGGTCTCAGTAAATAGTCACACCATTAGATTGAAACATTTAGAGGCAATACTTGAGCTTTCAAGAAGAACATCTCATATAGATTGACTAATGAGTGGCTGAGTTAGACTGTCAATCCATTTGTATTTTGTTATCTGATTTCAAAACTGTATAACTGTTAACGCTTTACGATGTAACTTCACCTATCCGTAGGGAGTGTGTACGCTCTATCCAGAGAGTATATCTTCTGTCTGATAGGTCTTACTGGCCGGTAATAAAGACTGCTTTGTTCAAAGCACAAGAGGTATTCGACTCAGTAATTTTACTGAACCAGATTGAAGTAAAAGAATCCAGGAATTAACATTTGGTGTCAGAAGTGGGATCTCAACGGACGACTGCCGAAAACTTGCGAATTAAGAGCCAGACTAGCCTTGGACGAGACGAGGGGAAAATGGCCACTGGAGTGAGTATGATTTCAATACTGCTCCAGTTTCCCCCGGTTTCAAAAGTCTGAGGAAAGTTTAGCCACTCGCTGGTTCTCAGGTAGTGTCTGAACGAGATCCAGGACAATCTGGTGAATTCCTTTCAAACTTAGAATAGGGATAGAGATAGGGAAATTGTGCGATGACGCAAACCAAGCGGCGACTTGGAAAGATAGTTAGAGCTAGATAGGGATAGATGATCAATCATGGATCCAAAAAAAAAGAAAAAAAAGAAAAAATGAGAAATGCTTCTGTGACTTTTACTGTAAAAAAAAAGTCGGGGAGTTGTGGTTTGTTTTATCTCAAACAGAATGAAAGTTTGTTTTAACCCTTCGTAGTGTTGTCCTGTATGTGGGAAGTTTAAGAGTGTGAACCTTATTGAATTACGTATATTCGGATGATAAGTTACGGAGCCAGGAAATGCCCAAAGGATAGGTTTGTTAAAAAAAAAAGAAAAAATTACATGGTCCCGGTGGTTAAAAAAAAAGAAAAACTTGTTGAAAGAAAACATTCAGAGAAGGCACAGCAAAACAACTGAGATGGATTCAAAAGGATTTTAAAAAAAAATTATATTAAATAACACGACCTTGAGGCTGGAACAATTGAGATAACGAAAAGCAGTCCACGGCCTACGTGCCAGACTTCTCTCTAGTTATACAAAAAGTAACGTACTAAATAGGTGCCGAAAGAAAAAAAATGTTCTGAGATTTTAAATTATGAAAAATATAAAATCACTCCTATCCAATTGGCAGAAAAACTCCATTAAATTAGGGCTTTCATTGACTGATTGAATTTAAACTGCGCAGTAACGCGAAAGGATAGGGAAATTTGGAGACTAAAAGAAATTAATTGAGGCTCATAAGAAATCAAAATTAGAAAATTAGGCTCACAGGGAATAAAATGGGGATTTAAATAGAAGATAGGTGTTCAACTCAGGTACGACGTCGACCTTGTATATCACTTGGCCCGTCTAGGCTCTGATTGAATTTTAAAAAAACCCCTGCAGCAACTCGGAAGGTAGGGCCGAAGCGAACGCGCAGTGACGTAAACGCGCAGTGAAGCGAACGCGCAGTGACGTCAACGCGCAGTGACGTAGACGCACGGTGACGTAAACGCGCAGTGACGCCGACGCGTAGTGACGCAGAGGCGCAGCAACGCGAATCGCGAAAGTCAGTGCTAATGGCAGTAAGTCTGTAAGTCTTAAAGTGTTTAGAGTTTTAAGTAAAGTTTTAAGTATTGAAATCGCGCGGCGACGCGAACCGCGCGGCGACGCGGGTAAGTGTTAGATGTCTTTGTCTATTTTGTAAATCGCGCGGCAACGCGAACCGCGCGGCGACGCGGGTAAGTGTTAGAAGTCCTTGTTTATCTTTTAAAGTTTAAAGTATCTTAACTCGCGCGGCGACGCGAGCCACGGGTCGATGCGGATTGCGCGGCGACGTGAACTGCGAGGCAACGCGGATTGCGCGGCGCCGAGAACTGCGAGGCGACGTGGTAGTTTAGTATTGAAATCGCGCGGCGACGCGAACCGCGCGGCGACGCGGGTAAGTGTTAGCATTAGTAAAGTTTGGTTATTTGGAGTTAGTTAAAGTCCGTGTTAGTTCTGTAAAGTCTGTGTCTATTTTTAAGTTTGTTTAAATTGCATGACGACATGAACGCGTAGCGACACAGTAATACGAGGGGCAGTGTGAAAATGGGTAATCAGTTGGATAAAACCACGGATGCGGATAATCCGCTACAAAAGCTATGTGAGGAATTCCCTGAAAGAGCTGAAGACTTTAGAAAATTATCAGGAGCCCTGAACAAATTATTAGGGGATGACCAATGGCCTCTAGGTGACACTAGAAGCGTAGAGGTTAAAAAAAAAGCACAGGGATTAATTTGGAGAAGGGGACGAGGAAAAGGGGATAAAAAAATTTAATTGCAACCTGGCGACATTATTGTCAGAAATTAAAAGATGCATCACTTCTATCGAGTTGGCAAACAAATGCTATTAAATTAGGACTTGCATTGACAGAGGGAACACATGTTAAAACTGTAGACGTCTTAAAAAAAAAAGAATGAATGTGCGCACGAGAAACTTGCTAAGAGATCCTCTGGGACCTCTGAGAAAGGTATTGATCAACTACAAGTTAAAATGGCTGGCTTTGTGTAAACCGAGGCTGATGATGAAATTGATGAGTGGCCACTGACTCAGCGCCCAACGGCGCCTCCCGCATCCCCTGGCCTCTTGCACCAGTCCTCTTCCCAACACCCTCCACCTAACACTCCGGTAAAAAGAGTTAGGAACAACCACATATCACCAAAGCAACAAACCCAAACTGACTCCTCATCCTCTGATAGCGATTCGGATCCCTAGTTCACAGGCAATATAGCCGAAAGGACCAGATCTCACACTCGAAAGGGCAGAACTATATCTCAACATCACAAACAGTCCCGTAAATCTTCTAGTCAACCTACCAGTCCAAGTTGTGAAAGACATAGCAAACACCCCCGCCGATCGAGACGCAGAACTGTCAAGCAGTCAGACAGCTCTGAAACATCCTCCGGCCTAGAAATGATTTCCAAGATCCCAAAGTCCCGACACCAATTCCCTGTCAGACCAATGCCAAACCCTGATGCACAACAAGCTGCAGACCACCTCTCTATAGATGTCTGTGATCTTCAAACAACTATTTGATTGCTCACGCTATCCGGACAGATGGAAAGGGCAGTTAGATATTATTGGCAGAAAAAGAAAGGGGAGGGGGGAGGTGCGCCCCCAACCCGGGTCAAGACTGAATACGTGACTAGAAAGGAAGAGCCATCTCGGGAGGAAGGATCAATAGAACCGCAGTGTTGCATACAGGATTGAATGGATAAGCAAGGATACGGTTATACTAAACAACCAAACGGCCCGAGCCCTGCTAATAAACCTCCCTATTGTCCCCGGCATGGTATGGGAAGAGGCTGGGACTGGGTAAGAGGAATTGACTGTTTTAATTGTGGGCAGGAAGGACATTGGAATAAAAATTGCCCCTACCGTCAGCATGGAAAAGGAAGAGGAGGAAGAGGAGGGGGGCAAGGGGGGAGAGGAGGATCTTACACTAACTTCTCCCAGAACAACCCCTTTGGTCAATTGTCCCCCGATTGACTACGCAGCTTGATTGTGCAGGGATCCTCCCCGGACGACGAACCCATTCTGAATGAGTGGCAACCCTTTTTGATAGATACGGGAGCCTTCATGTCTTCTGTACAATCAAAGCTTAAACTCCCTGCTTCTACTGAAACACAGGAACTTTCAGGATTCCTGGGACAAATCTCGACATTCCCAGTGTCAGAACCGGTTAAAATGGGTTACCAGGAAGAATCGGTGGAACATCGTGATGTTATCACAACCAATCTGGACTGTAACTTGATGGCTAGAGACCTCCTTTGCAAATTCCAGTTGCATTTGGAGTGTGGAGATAATGGGATTATTGTAAAACAGGAAACCCTTAAGCGGCAGTATTATACCACTAGAGCCCCTCAGTGGTGGTCTCTGGACCTGCCGCAGGCACCCTATCACGTGACCCTAGCATACGATCCCAGTGGAAAGAATCAGGACCTGCAGAACTTTTATCAGGATCACGAAGGGGAAGTGAAGGGAATTCTATTAAGGGCTAGAGTGACTGGACTGGAAAGAGAGGCAGATTTTGTGGAAGTGGATAAGAATCTGTGGAAACAGCCCCTAACAATGGCACCGCATATTGCTCGTGAAGTATTAGCCCCTCACCATGCTAAGGATTTGGGAGTTATGGTACGCAAGGCCATAGATGAGGCTGACCCTACCAGCCGAGATGTGCAAATTGTAAAACATGGCCGAACAGTCCAATTTAATGGGGACCCCGAGAAAGTATTAACAACTCTACGGCATCATACTGGCTCGGACATACCTGACTATGTGGATCCTCATGTGTGGGCAGAGGACCCCTTTCCAAGTGGGTTATACTCCCATTAATTGAGATCCCAGTGCAGGGCAATGTGGACTGGCCCTCTATCCGACAGAACCCACTGAAATCACAGGCAATCCTAAACTGACTTTTCGGCACTGTACTGCAATTAATCCAGCCTGTTTTCTTACTGAGCCACCCCAAGATGAGGAAGAACCCAGTCATGATTGCTTATCTTTAATTTAAGAGGCCACATCAGTCAGGGAAGATTTAGTTGATGGAAGATCCAGACTGTATTCTTACTGAGCCACCCCAAGATGAGGAAGAACCCAGTCATGATTGTTTATGTATGTTGACGGAAGTACTTCTATTAATCCAGAAGATACACGAATCTCAGGATACGCCATAGTAAACCAGGAGAATCAGGTCTTGGAATCTGCCGCTTTGAAACCGCCTATTCTGCTCAACAATTCGCCCTCACCCAAGCCTGTATCTTGGCCAAAGATCTCAAAGTCAATATCTATACCGACTCTAGGTATGCCTTTGGGGTGGCGCATGATTTCGGACAATTATGGAAAAATAGGGGATTCCTAACCTCACAGGGGAATGAGATATCTCAAACAGCTAGTATCTGATTTGTTGCAAGCCCTCATGTTCCCCAAACGCATTGCCATTGTCAAATGTACCACGCAACCTACCGGAAATTCTCTGGTTGATATAGGGAATCGTTGTCCTGACCAAGAGGCCAAACAGGCCTCTCGTGACCAACAGATGGTAGTGCCCAAAATTATGAGTCAGACTAAAAATCCTGCGAAGGATAAGTTAGCCTCGGAAAAACCAATGCCAACCATCCAAGATGTTATAAAAGCACAGGGGGACGCTCCTGAAAAAGATAAACTGTTGTGGAAATATTATGCATGTACTTATGACAATGTTTCTAAACTCTGGACCACTCCCGCGGAACAGACTTGCATGTCTGACGAGTTGGCCTCATGGGTTATAGAATGTCTGCATTTTGCTACTCATTGTGGAGCAAGGGCAACAAGTGATACGCTTTTGGCTACTTGGTGGCACCCTAAACTCCAGGCGCTCACCCAGAACATCAGTAGTCGTTGCCTGGTTGGCCAGCAACATATTCCAGGGAAGGGAGTCCCCTGTGATTGGGGTAAAACGCCCCTACCCGAAGGTCCCTTTGAGACATTTCAGTTGGACTACATTGAGTTGCAAAAAGTTCAGTGTTACAGATATGTGTTAGTAATAGTAGATGTGTTTAGCAGATGGATTGAAGCCTACCCTAACCTGGACGATAAGACTCAGACTGTTGTTAAGGTGTTAAAATTGTTCCTAGATATGAGATCTCAGCTAGACTGATGACCACCTATGTTCTTTCTCTGACTCAGGCTCTGCAACTAGTTCACAACCAGGTTCAAGATGCTCACCTCGACCTCCCAGTTTTACCCGAATTGTCCCTCGTGGCACCAGGGAAGTATGGATTCGGAAGGGATTAGAGCCACAATGGGAGGGGCCTTTTTAGGTGTCACTCACTACCCCCACTGCAGCCAAGGTTGAGGGGAAAAGTGCCTGGGTTCACCTGCACCACTGCAAGCTCATCACCATTTAAACAAATTTTGCTGGTTAGTCTAATTCCTGTTTCTGTTCCAGATCTCCTCCTCCCTATAGCTGAACAAGGCAGTTGAAGGAGGATCAGTTTGAACTCTTACCTGTCAGACAGCCAAATACACTGACGGAGACCTGAAGGGAAACGTGAAAACAGAACTCTTTTTATCAGCTAAATAATTGGACTATTTATAAGATGAGACTGTGTCTGTATGCTACTGTCTGCATAATAGTGTTGATATATGACAGTTTTGGTGCACGGGAAGGAAGACAAAGGCTCCATGTAAACACCTTTTTGTACATGTCTTACGTTTATGCGGAAAAAGGGCACTTCACTAGATGCTGGGTGTGTTCACATATCCCTATACATTCTAAAGGGGGAATTCCTTTGCGCACCGTTCCCCTGACCCTAACTGAGACTGTTAGATGGATTCAAAGAAACGATATTGGAATAGGTAGCTAACCGCACTGCTGAGGCTCTGGAGGGCATCACAGCTGAAATGGTAGCGATAAGGACCGTAGCATTACAAAACCGAATGGCCCTCGATTACCTGTTAGCTGAGAAAGGGGGAACGTGTGCCCTGATAGGATCTGAATGTTGCACTTACATTCCTGATAGTTCAGGAAACATAACCCACCTTGCCGATCACATAAGGAGGGAGGTGAAAAAGTTATCCACACCAGCAAAAGAACTTAGCAGGTTTGATTGGTTTCTGGGTGGATCTTGGAGATCCTATCTAATACATGGGGCAATTGTTCTCCTCATAATAATTACCTGCTGTTTGATTGTTGGTTGCCTTAACCTCTGCTGTAAAGCAATGACAAGGTTAGCAGACCCTCTTGTGGTCAAGGGTTCCCGGGTTATGATCCAACAAACTAGAGAACTACTCAACAATGCAATACTCATAGAATGATTCTAAATGTTATCATAGAATGATAAAAGGGGGGATGTGGATATCTGAACGGAATATATGGAATTAAGGACAGTAAAGTAAACGGGATATATGAAAATGTATAAGCCATGGAAGAATAGCTGGGAGAATGTCAGATTGCAAATAGTGCAACATCAGCATAGCTAACAGTCTGTCTCAAGGTTTCAAGTCACTAATCCTGCCAATAATATATAATTGTAACATGAAATACATCTGCAGAATTGCAAGGTCTCAGTAAATAGTCACACCATTAGATTGAAACATTTAGAGGCAATACTTGAGCTTTCAAGAAGAACATCTCATATAGATTGACTAATGAGTGGCTGAGTTAGACTGTCAATCCATTTGTATTTTGTTATCTGATTTCAAAACTGTATAACTGTTAACGCTTTACGATGTAACTTCACCTATCCGTAGGGAGTGTGTACGCTCTATCCAGAGAGTATATCTTCTGTCTGATAGGTCTTACTGGCCGGTAATAAAGACTGCTTTGTTCAAAGCACAAGAGGTATTCGACTCAGTAATTTTACTGAACCAGATTGAAGTAAAAGAATCCAGGAATTAACACCATCTTCCCTTTCTTGTTTGTTTCTATACCACTCTTGAATTAAGTCGTTACAATAACAACACGTCCACACAATAGTAACAGTGACCCAAATAATAAAGGCCCAAACTGGCACACAAATGAGCTCTGACATCCGTCCGTGAATTTTGGGCAATATTTTCAAGTCCAAATATTTAATACAAGAGCAGGTAAAGTTCTTCAGTGAGAAGATGACTGTTTTCTTAGTCGGGCGACCGTAGTACGTCCTGGTTCAATGCCTTTTCCTTCGGCTGTAATTCGTCGGGGAAATAATATTTACAGCGGGTTGCATGCACCCAGTTCGGGTGCTTTTCCAACTTCAAAGCGGTTCATGTTGTGAGAATTATCTGATACGGTCCTTTCCACCTAGGAGAAAAGGATTCTTTATTTAATGTTTTTACTAACACTTGATCTCCAGGTCTGAAAGGGTGCATATTTCCTTCTGACGGGGGCACCTGTGTCTGCTTTATTTGTTCATGCAGACTTCTTGCTATTTCACACATGGCCTGAGCATACTTTAGTGATTTTTCATCATTCCAAATTAATGCTATTTTTTCATCTGCCAGTGGTGGTTTTACGCCAGTAGGCATTGGTCTTCCCAATAAGGCTTCATGTGGTGTTAAATCAGTGTTTCGGTTTTTCTGGTTTCTCATTGTATACAATACTAATGGTAAGGCTTCTGGCCACTTCAGTCCAGTCTCCTGACATACCTTGATAAGGGTAGATTTTATTATCCCATTTACTCTTTCTACCATTCCCGAGGACTGTGGCTGATATGGTATATGTAACTTCCATTGGAACCTTAACGCTTCTGCAAGGTTTTGCACTATTTTTCCGGTGAAGTGGGTTCCCCTGTCACTGTTGATTCCCATAGGTATCCCATATCTTGGTACTATTTCTTTAAATAGAATTTTTACTACTGTTCGAGCATCGTCTTTCCTAGTGGCGTACGCTTCTACCCACCTTGTGAACATATCTACTATGACTAATAGATACTTAAGACCTGATACTGGAGGCATGTGGACAAAATCAATTTGCAAATTTTCAAAGGGCATACTTGGCTGGGGTAGATGATCATATTCAGCAGGTGTTTTACCTCTGTTATTTTGTTGACAAATTTGGCATGTTCTAGCAACTTTCTCAATTACTACTGTTATTCCTGGGGCATACTACTGTGCATTAATAGCATGTATCATCCCTCCCTTGCCCATGTGAGCCTGACCGTGTGCTAGGCGAGACAGGGGCAAAAATAGAGATCTAGGGCAAACAGTTCGCCCATCAGGGTGATACCAAATGTCGTTTTTTAGAAAACAACCCTGGTTTTCCCAAGTTCTTCCTTCCTGCATAGTAACTTGTTGTTGGGCTGTTTTAAGTTGTTGGATGTCAAGTACCTGTGGAGGGGAGACTGAGACTGCTTGAAGGCAGTCTGCCTGTGCTGAAGCGGCCTGTTTGGCTGCTTCGTCAGCCCTCCTATTTCCTACTGATACTTCATCCTCACCAGTTGTGTGAGCTGCACATTTGATAACGGCTACCTTACTTGGCAACTGAATGGCGTCTAATAGATTAAGCACCAGTTGAGAGTGCTTAATATGCTTTTCACCAGAGGTGATAAAGCCTCTGTTTTTCCACAGTTGTCCAAAATCATGGACCACACCGAATGCATATCTAGAATCAGTATAGATATTAGCAGTATGATCTTTAGCTATTATACAAGCTCTAGTGAGGGCAAACAATTTAGCAGCCTGAGCCAAGGTTCCGGGAGGCAGGGGGAATGCTTCAACAGTTTCGTGGGGATTTACAATAGCATAGCCTGCCAAAAACAAATCATCCGACGGCCTGTACGATGATCCATCCGTATAGAGAATAAGATCAGGATTGTCCATGGGCTCTGTGAGCAAATCTGGTCTTGGTAAGGTGGCTACTTCCACCGTTAACAGACAATCATGCTGGTCTGGATCCTCTACTTCTTTAGTAGGAAGAAAGGTGGCTGGGTTCACTACCGGTGCACGTCGAAAGGTATAGTTAGGGTGTGACAGCAGTAATACTTCATAACCTGTTCTTCGAGGTGCTGTAAAGTGTTGTGTGGCAGGTGAATTCAAAAATAATAACACAGCATGGGCTGTAATGACAGCACATGGATGATCCAAAACAATAGGTACCGACTTTTCCACCATGACCGCAGTAGCAGCTACAGCACGTAGACATGCTGGCATTCCCCTTACTACTGGAGGCAGCAAAACCGAATAATAAGCAACTGATCTATTTCCCCCACCATGTTCTTGGGTTAGTACTGCTGTTGCAAATCCTTCTTTCTCATTCACATACATCTGAAAAGGTTTACCATAATTCGGAAGTTCCAACGCCGGAGCATTAGTAATGGCTTTCTTTAACTGTTTAAATGCCTCCTCTCTCTCTGGGGTCCACTCCACCTTGGGTGGGGCATCATTTAGGGCAGCTGATCTTAGGACCGCATCCCATTCTCGATAATCGGGGATCCATTGTCTACAGTACCCAACCATCCCCAAAAATGACAGATTTCCTTCTTTGTCTTTGGTATGGTGGCCCTTTGAATTGTCTGAATTCTTTCTGGTCCTAGCTGCCTCTGCCCTTTAGATATGTGAAAACCCAGGTACTGGACTTGAGTCTGACAAAATTGTAACTTTTGTAACGACACTTGGTGCCCTCTTTCACATAGGTGCTGTAACAGTTTCAGGGAATCTTGCATGCACCTGTATCCGTGGTTAGAAGCCACAAGCAAATCGTCCGCATACTGCAGCAGTACAGACTGGTCTGATAATGAACAGTCTTTGACGTCTCTTTTTACTGCTACTGCATATACTGCGGGGCTTTCGGTGTATCCTTGGGGCAACCTGGTCCATGTGTACTGCTGCTTCTTGTGGGTGAAAGCAAACAGATACTGACTTTCTTGGTTTAACGGGATGGAGAAAAAAGCTGAACACAGGTCTATTACAGTAAAGACAGTTGCTGTTGGTGGTATAGCAGATAGTATAATGTTGGTGTCTGGTACCACAGGGGTGATAGGGACTACTATCTTATTAATAGCTCTCAGATCTTGCACAAATCTCCATTCATTCGGCCTATTAACCTTTGGTATGGGCAGTATCAGAGTGTTGCACGGGCTCTGTGTCTTTTCTAAAACTCCTTGTTCCAACAATGCAGAAATGACTGGCTCTATCCCATTTTCTGCCTCTGGAGGCAGTCTGTACTGCCTAATGCTTGGTAACACGGCGTTCTTTATCAATTGTACCCGATGAGGTACTGCAGAATGTACTTGCCCAACATGATTCTTATGCTTTGCCCAAAGTTCAGGAGATACTTGATTCAATGCCATTGGCAGCTTAGGGCTTGGTTGTTCTGGGGATTGCTGGAGAATCCCCCTGTTGTGGGTGATAAAGTCTATCTGAACATTTTGCAATTTTATTACTGCCCAAGCTTGATAGCCTCGTTGCTGTTTTTCTTTTTCTATTCCTACAATCATCGGACCCATATCTTTAGGTTTCGCTGGCGGTTTTGCAGCCAATGTCAGATGGGGTGTCGAGTTCGCTTCTCTAAACCGCTGTTGCTGTAAGGGTGTCAAATCGATGGCTACCCCCAATCCTTCTGGTCCAAAATAAATGCGGGGCGTAGCTTCTACTATTTCTTCTCTATTTAAAAAGGATTGTAACAAACACTGGTAAGTTTCAGCTTTTTGTCGAGTGTACCAGGCTGTACAGTGAAGCTGAACTGCCTCAAAGCTTGTCAAAATTATATACATCAATTCTTCAGTATTAGAGTCAAATTTAGCTTTTAAGTTTTGTATAACTTCATGTATCAAGGGGGAATAGAAGTTGCCATTCAATTGCCAACAATAGAGGGCAGCCTTTTCTTTGTTATCCTCCCTTTTCTCTTCTTTAATCCCATTAAAGAACTGATGGATTTTATTTGGAGGGAGCTCCATGAACATTCCTTCCTTTGTGCAATAAATTGTGGCTCCTAGTTTGCACAAAGTCTGTCTTCCCAATAAAGGGAGAGGTGTTGTTTTAGAGACTATCAAAGTCTCATCATTAACTGATTGTCCTTCAATTATCAATTTGGTAGGTTCAGATAAAAATTCTTTCATGGGGATACCGGCCACACCCATACTTAAGACGGTGGTGTTGCTTACAGATAATCCCACAGAGGATGGTACAGAAGACATAGTAGCACCGGTATCCACCAGGAATTTCACATAAGTGTCTCCTACTTTTACTACTGCCAGAGGGTTTTCTTCTATGTCTGCCGATAAGCGGAGGGCTGCCGCCTGTACCACTAAGCCTCCGGGGCATTCCTATGCTGATTATTCTGTGCCTGTTCTCGTCCCTTTTGCTGATAGTACTGACCTGCTGTTTTAGCCTTATTTTCCTTATAGGTAAATAGTTCCTCTCTATCCATGTTAGCCAGTACTGTAACTGTCTCTTTCCAACTTTTTCCTTGCCAGTCCAAAACCTTTATTTTGTATGTTCTTGCTTGTTGTGGCAACATACAATTTAACAAGGTTTGCACTGCCAAAGGTTCATTTTGATCCATTGGTATTCCTGCATGCTCGTCCCAACTATTTTTCCATCTGCCTGCAAAATCTATTCTTCTGCTTTCTGCAAGCAGCGGATGACTTCCCCTATATCTCCATGCTTTTTAGCTCCCTTTAATATGGCATCCTTGCCCCGGTGCTGCAACCAATGTTCCCGGGACTCATTTCCTTCTATGTCATTATTTTCCCGCCAATCTCCGTTTTCGCCGGCGGGTATAGGGAACATATCTTTTACCCCTTGCCAAGAGGACCCATATGCTGCCTGCAGTAATAATTTCACATCTCCGAGGAGGGGGTTATAAATGGTACAGGTTTGCTCAAGCCAGTTGTGAAAGGCTACTGGCTTCTTAACAGGATTAGGGGCGGCTGATATTTTTTTAAAACAATTCTCCATATAATCTTTAGCCCAAGTGGGGTCCCCTGTCCCATTTTTGGTGGTCTGTCTCCATTCCTCAATTAAGAACAATTTAAAACTTCCTCCATATGGCCAATCCCCATCAGATCAACTGTACAAATCGCTACTAAACGTTACCGCGTATCTGTCGTCTCCTGTTTCTTTAATTACAGTGTCCGCCGGCGAGCCGGGCGGCACAATGGGATCTCCTACCTTCTCTCGTTGCTTTACTACCTTACTGATTCTTTTCTCAGTCTTAGGATGTACTTTCATTCTTTCAGTTGAGAGGTCGTCCTTCTTTCCTTTTCTAGGAGCTGGGCGCGAGCGCCCGGCTCGACTAGAGCCGTTTCCCATTCTTCCGGGTGCAACGTCTCTCGATCTTTTCTGAAATGAGAGTTAGGACAATCCTACAAAATATATAATAATTTACAAAGCGCCACCGGTGTTCTCTTTTCTGCTCAGCTCGGGGTCTCCTTTTGCCTTTTTGTTATTTTAGCTTCTTTGCAGTAGCTACCTTATGCCTCACCCCCTAGGGGATCTCGGCGGCCCGTCCCCCTTTTGCTAGGACGGCCTAGGCACCTTCCTCCTTTCAGCTAGGAAGGTCCTTAAAATTCCTCTTTTCTCTTTAAAAGTTAAATTTAGTTCTTTTGGATCTCGTTTTTTAGAGATCCTGCCGGACTACGCCAGAATCTGTCGAGGAAATATTTAACTTAAATTAACTCAGGCGGAGACTTTCAGAATTGCACTTCGAGAGAATTGTATTTTAAAAAGCGAGATATCTCGGAGAGCCTGCTTGGACCGTACCAAGGCGGAAAACTCTCCTGTACAAGCAAATTGTCCCTATCTTTATACAGAAATTGAATACAGAAATATAAAAGGAATCTTATTCATTAGTCCCGCGAGTACAAAGGTCGTCTCGGGAGGTACACACTCTATCTGTCCTTGCATAGTTTCTCCCTGTTCACAGTCTGATATCAGGAGACTCCTTTTTAATACCAGATGGTCATTTAATTGCATCTCTAAGTTTCAAGGCTAAAAAGCGTAGCTATTTTTCTAGTCCTATTATTTCTTTAAGCATAGCAAAAACAGAATTTAACCCTTCCCTTTTCCATAAGCCATAGATTCATAGATTCTTTCTTCCACAGTCACCATATCTGTGGCGAGTTCACAGCCTGTAGCAGTACCCTGTGATCGAGTAGGTCAAGGGCCATCTTGTCCCCAGCACCATATTCTGGAGGCACAGCTTAGCTTGCTCTCCCAGTCAGCTGACAATGGGAGTTTGGTAGGGGTACAGTACCATGGTGGTTAAGTTATGGGACTAATAATCCAGAGGCTTAGACTAATGATCCAGAGACATGAGCTCAAATCCCACCACAGCAGCTGGGGAATTTAAATTCAGTTAAATAAATCGGGAATAAAAAGCTAGCATCAGTAATGGTGAACATGAAACTACGGATTGTTGTAAAAACTTATCTGTTGTCTTTTAGGGAAGGAAATCTGCCGTCCTTACCCGGTCTGGCCGATATGTGACTCCAAATCCACCGCAATGTGGTTGACTCTTAATTACCCTCTGCAATAGCCTGGTAAGCCACTCAGTTGTATAAGGCAGCTTTTCAAGGGCAGTTAGGGATGAGCAATAAATGCTGGCCTTGCCAGCGATGCCCACATCTTGTCAGGTCTCGTGAATTACACTTTTAAACTTAGAAGGAGTATTAGGTCGTGAGCATTGCATTTGCAACAACCCCTGGGGAAAAGCTGGGTAAGAGAGAAGTACCATGATGATACAGAGTAGACAGTCACACCCACTTTTAAAATAAATCACTATTGCAACCTGTTTACTGTCGATGGGTGTGTTGAGTGATGATTTGGGTATAAGAGGAGTGTGTAGGTTTGAGTGGAAAGATTCTCTTTTGTAAGAATAAAAGTGTATATTAATAATAAAATTGATGCAGTGTGTATGTATAAATGTCAAAAGTGCAGACTACACAGAAAGTCTGCAGTTTAAACTTATCAAGAGACAAAATGGATATCTCCCAAGTTCATGTCTTCTCTGGCTGGGCAGAGCTCAAGGAACAAAGGAAGCATGTCTTTGAAACTCATCAAACTAGAAAAGGTGTTAATTGGAAAGCAACGAACCTAATCAAGAAATGGCACCAGTCCCCCAGACAGTCACATGCGTGAGGAGAGCCAATAAAAGACTGTCCTGAAACCAAGACCCAATCCTGGGGCCTTCTGAGAAACAATGGACTGAAGAGATACAAAAACCCAAACGCAAAACTTGCTCGCCCCCTTAGCACACGGCAAAGCAGGAACGCTCCCTCCACAGAATCAGAAGCAAGGAACACCACGTGCTTTGTCTTGACCCAGAGGGAAGTATACATCTTTATAAATCTGTATTATTCTAAAGGGGCAAAGTGTGTTAAAAAGACAAGCCTGAAGGCTCTGTGCCTCAATGCAAGGAGTATTTGTAATAAGGTGGATGAATTAACTGCACAGATAGCAGTTAACGGATATGATGGAATTGGCATCACGGAGACATGGCTCCAGGATGACCAAGGCTGGGAACTCAACATCCAGAGGTATTCAACATTCAGGAAGGATAGACAGAAAGAAAAAGGAGGTGGGGTAGCGTTGCTGGTTAAAGAGGAAAGTAATGCAATAGTAAGGAGGGACATTAGCTTGGATGATGTGGAATCTGTATGGGTGGAGCTGCAGAATACCAAAGGGCAGAAAACGCTAGTGGGAGTTGTTTACAGACCACCAAACATTAGTAGTGAGGTTGGGGACAGCATCAAACAAGAAATTAGGGATGAGTGCAATAAAGGTACAGCAGTTATCATGGGTGACTTTAATCTACATATAGATTGGGCTAACCAAATTGGTAGCAATACAGTGGAGGAGGATTTCCTGGAATGTATTAGGGATGGTTTTTTAGACCAATATGTTGAGGAACCAACTAGAAGGCTGGCCATCCTAGACTGGGTGATGTGTAATGAGAAAGGACTAATTAGCAATCTTGTTGTGCGAGGCCCTTGGAGAAGAGCGACCATAATATGGTAGTATTCTTTATTAAGATGGAGAGTGACAGTTAATTCAGAGACTAGGGTCCTGAACTTAAGGAAAGGTAACTTAGATGGTATGAGACGTGAATTGGCTAGAATAGACTGGCAAATGATACTTAAAGGTTGACGGTAGATAGGCAATGGCAAACATTTAAAGATCACATGGATGAACTTCAACAATTGTACATCCCTGTCTGGAGTAAAAATAAAACGAAGAAGGTGGCTCAACCGTGGCTAACAAGGGAAATTAAGGATAGTGTTAAATCCAAGGAAGAGGCATATAAATTGGCCAGAAAAAGCAGCAAACCTGAGGACTGGGAGAGATTTAGAATTCAGCAGAGGAGGACAAAGGGTTTAATTAGGAGGGGGAAAATAGAGTATAAGAGGAAGCTTGCTGGGAACATAAAAACTGAATGCAAAAGCTTCTCTAGATATGTGAAGAGAAAAAGATTAATGAAGACAAACGTAGGTCCCTTGCAGCCAGATTCAGATGAATTTATAATGGGGAACAAAGAAATGGCAGACCAGTTGAACAAATACTTTGGTTCTGTCTTCACGAAGGAAGACACAAATAACCTTCCGGAAATACTAGGGGACCGAGAGTCAAGAGAGAAGGAAGAACTGAAGGAAATCCTTATTAGACGGGAAGTTGTGTTAGGGAAATTGATGGGATTGAAGGCCGATAAATCCCTGGGGCCTGATAGTCTGCATCCCAGAGTACTTAAGGAAGTAGCCCTAGAAATAGTGGATGCATTGGTGATCATTTTCCAACAGTCTATCGACTCTGCATCAGTTCCTATGGACTGGAGGGTAGCTAATGTAACACCACTTTTTAAAAAAGGAGGGAGAGAGAAAACGGGTAATTATAGCCTGACATCAGTAGTGGGGAAAATGTTGGAATCAATTATTAAAGATGAAATAGCAATGCATTTGCAAAGCAGTGACAGGATCAGTCCAAGTCATCATGGATTTATAAAAGGGATCTCATGCTTGACAAATCTTCTAGAATTTTTTTGAGGATGTAACTAGTAGAGTAGACAAGGGAATACCAGTGGATGTGGTGTATTTGGACTTTCAAAAGGCTTTTGACAAGGTCCCACACAAGAGATTGGTGTGCAAAATTAAAGCACATGGTACTGGGGGTAATGTACTGATGTGGATAGAGAACTGGTTGGCAGACAGGAAGCAGAAAGTCGGGATAAACGGGTCCTTTTCAGAATGGCAGGCAGTGAATGGTGGGGTGCCGCAGGACACAGTGCTGGGACCCCGGCTATTTACAATATACATCAATGATTTAGATGAAGGAATAGAGTGTAATATCTCCAAGTTTGCAGATGACACTAAGCTGGGTGGCGGTGTGAGCTGTAAGGAGGATGCTAAGATGCTGCAGGGTGAATTGGACAGGCTAGGTGAGTGGGCAAATTCATGGCAGATGCAGTATAATGTGGATAAATGTGAGGTTATCCACTTTGGTGGCAAAAACACAAAGGCAGAATATTATCTGAATGGCGGCAGATTAGGAAAGGGGAGGTGCAGCGAGACCTGGGTGTCATGGTACATCAGTTATTGAAAGTTGGCATGCCGGTATAGCAGGTGGTGAAGAAGGCAAATTGTATGTTGGCCTTCATAGCTAGGGGATTTGAGTATAGGAGCAGGGAGGTCTTACTGCAGTTGTACAGGGCCTTGATGAGGCCTCACCTGGAATATTGTGTTCAGTTTTGGTCTCCTAATCTGAGGAAGGACGTTCTTGCTATTGAGGGAGTGCAGCGAAGGTTCACCAGACTGATTCCCGGGATGGCAAGACTGACATATGAGGAGAGACTGGATCGACTGGGCCTGTATTCACTGGGGTTTAGAAGGATGAGAGGGACTCTCATAGAAACATATAAAATTCTGATGGAACTGGACAGGTTAGGTGCAGGAAGAATGTTCCCGATGTTGGGGATGTCCAGAACCAGGGGACACAATCTAAGGATAAGGGGTAAGCCATTTAGGACTGAGATGAGGAGAAACTGCTTCACTCAGAGAGTTGTTAACCTGTGGAATTCTCTACCGCAAAGAGTTGTTGATGCCAGTTCATTGGATATATTCAAGAGGGAGTTAGATATGGCCCTTACGGCTAAACGGATCAAGGGGTATGGAGAGAAAGCAGGAAAGGGGTACTGAGGCGAATGATCAGCCATGATCTTATTGAATGGTGATGCAGGCTCGAAGGGCTGAATGGCCTACTCCTGCACCTATTTTCTATGTTTCTATTTAAGCTCATTGTGCCTGTTGTAAATAGAATCCGTAGGATACTCTTCGACTGCCGTTTGTCTGATGGGCTATGTACATGTGTGTGTGTTTAATAAACTTATTCCAAATTGTTTTAAAAGAATTGGTCTTGCTGTTAATTTAATGCCAGAGATTTAGAAATCTTACACTTTTTATGAATTGTAGGTTGCAACTATTGTATGGAAAGGTGGAAGGGTATTTCTACTCTTTGCTATTGAAGCAGTGACTCTGGTGTGGGCGGGAGGGCATCTTCATCAGCTGTCAAGATGGGCTTCTCGTCTGCCTCCAAATAAACCATTTTGCAAACAAGGAAGCTGGGTGGGGAATTGGAAGAGATGGAATGAACCAAGCACACCCTCCATCAGATGTGAGTGAAAGAGTTACAGTATCCGGCAACAACTTCCTTATTCAATAGGCCAAAAAATAAATACCCTTCTTGACCAGAGTTCCTTTAAAACAGATAGCCCCTAAATGGTAGCTCTGGAAGCTACAGCAGCAGGATTTTTAGGAGCAGTTTGCCCCTGAACTGCACTTGACACTAGAGCAGGAAGTCTCAGTGCACACAGCCCTGGCATTCAATTGCAGGCAATTTATTTTGAAGTACCCTTGTCAGGTGTGGTCCGGAGCAACTACTCCAAGAGCCACACGGCAGCATTATTCAGGATTAGCACTCATTCTTCCTGTCCATAGCACCCAATTTTGTGAGCTTTTGGGTGCTAAGCCCAGGAAAATTGCCCCTTTCATGTCCCAACAGCTCCCTGTGTATAAAAATTTCTCCTTTGCCTTTTTTTTGTGACTTTGGCTGAGTGATCGGACTCATGGCTGTGAGTCAGTGGCCCTCACTCCGACCCGGATTCCAGGAATTGAGAACATTACCTAGCCTGACACTTCAGCACAGTGAAGGTATGAGATGTTCAACTGTACACAGTTGTCTCCTTATCTAAGGAAGGATATACTTGCCTTGGAGGCGGTACAACGGAGGTTCACTAGATTGATTCCTGGGATGAGAGGGTTGGCCTATGATGAGAGATTGTGTAGAATGGGTCTATACTCTCTCGAGTTTATAAGAATGAGAGGTGATCTCATTGAAACATATAAGATTCTGAAGGGGATTGACAGGGTAGATGCTGAGAGGTTGTTTCCCCTGGCTGGTGTGTCTCGAACTAGGGGCACAATCTCAGGATAAGGGGTCGGCCATTTAAGACAGAGATGAGGAGGAATTTCTTCACTCAGAGGGTTGTGAATCTTTGGAATTCTCTGCCCCAGAGGGATGTGGATGCTCAGTCCCTGAATATATTTCAGACTGAGGTAGATAGATTTTTGGAGTCTAGGGGAATCGAGGAATATGGAGATTGGGTGGGAAAGTGGAGTTGAGGTCGATGATCAGCCATGATCGTATCGAATGGGAGAGCAGGCTCGAGAGGCTGTAAGGCCTACTCCTGCTCCTATTTCTTATGTTCTTAACATCTGCCTGTGCAGGTGGATGAAGAAGATCCCAGGACACTATTCAAAGAAGAGCAGGAGAGTTCTTCCAGTGTTCTGGCCAACATTTATTCCTCAACTAACACAACTAAAATATAGAATAACTGGTCCCTTATCCAACCGTCTGTTTGTGGGATCTTGCTACAAGTTGGCTGCTGTGTTTGCTCATACACGCAACAAAATCTACACATTGACAGTTGCCTCTCGGCCATGACAATTGCTATATAAATGTTTTTCTTGTACATGCTACTTCCTGCCCTCCAGACAAGCTTCTGCCAAATGACTAACATTCTGAATCCACTGCCGAAACAATACTGAAATACATTTGTACATAACTGCATACAACTTCCTGCACACCTGTCATTTCCCCCACTGAAGGGACACTGTGGAGGAACGTAATATGGTCCACACTTGTTGACATTATTTATGAAATAGGATTTATTTTTAATTACTTAGAAGATGGGTTGGAACTTAAATATCTATTTATGAAAATATTGATTTGATGAACAATAAACCTCACCATCAGATGGCCTGATGATCGAGTTTTATGGTCTGTGCTGCCACCAAGTGGAAATGTAGCTGCATTACAATGTTCTTAAAACACTGAGCAATTTATTGGACAAAAGAAAACCCATCTACTGAATTTACATTGCACTGGCAGACAATAGGGCATCCGATATTAAAGTGCATGCTGGAGTCTGTAGTAAATAATTTTTAAAAAGCAGAGACATGGGGCGGAGGTGAGGAGGAGAGAAACAGGTTTCCAACTTGGGAATAGGCTCTGCTGGTGTTTTGATAAATATGTCATGAGCAAAGTTCTGATTGGGTTTGTGATGTGACTGTCTAATGCCTTCTCCTGTAGAGGGCACTGTTTTCATCCCCAAATGTCTTCTGATTCGCCTGGCTGCGCCTCTGGAACTGTTGGTAGAAGCGTCTGTCACAAAAATGTCACCGGAATAGGTTCAGTTACTGGTCCAGTCATCATCATTAAAACAACACTTCAGAAATGACTTTAATATCCCTGTATTCTTGATACAACCTGATCACAGGATGAAGATTTATACAATACAAAGAATATTCTTGTCATTTCGGAAACGTTGCTTCAATTCATCAATGGAAGGACCAGGGACTGAACATATAGAAACATAGAAACATAGAAACATAGAAAATAGGTGCAGGAGTAGGCCATTCGGCCCTTCTAGCCTGCACCGCCATTCAATGAGTTCATGGCTGAACATGCAACTTCAGTACCCCATTCCTGCTTTCTCACCATACCCCTTGATTCCCCTAGTAGTAAGGACTTCATCTAACTCCTTTTTGAATATATTTAGTGAATTGGCCTCAACAACTTTCTGTGGTAGAGAATTCCACAGGTTCACCACTCTCTGGGTGAAGAAATTCCTCCTCGTCTCGGTCCTAAATGGCTTCCCCCTTATCCTTAGACTGTGTCCCCTGGTTCTGGACTTCCCCAACATTGGGAACATTCTTCCTGCATCTAACCTGTCTAACCCCGTCAGAATTTTAAACGTTTCTATGAGGTCCCCTCTCATTCTTCTGAACTCCAGTGAATACAAGCCCAGTTGATCCAGTCTTTCTTGATAGGTCAGTCCCGCCATCCTGGGAATCAGTCTGGTGAACCTTCGCTGCACTCCCTCAATAGCAAGAATGTCCTTCCTCAGGTTAGGAGACCAAAACTGTACACAATACTCCAGGTGTGGCCTCACCAAGGCCCTGTACAATTGTAGCAACACCTCCCTCCCCCTGTACTCAAATCCCCTCGCTATGAAGGCCAACATGCCATTTGCTTTCCTAACCGCCTGCTGTACCTGCATACCAACCTTCAATGACTGATTTACCATGACACCAGGTCTCTTTGCACCTCCCCTTTTCCTAATCTGTCACCATTCAGATAATAGTCTGTCTCTCTGTTTTTACCACCAAAGTGGATAACCTCACATTTATCCACATTATACTTCATCTGCCATGCATTTGCCCACTCACCTAACCTATCCAAGTCGCTCTGCAGCCTCATAGCATCCTCCTCGCAGCTCACACTGCCACCCAACTTAGTGTCATCCACAAACTTGGAGATACTACATTTAATCCCCTCGTCTAAATCATTAATGTGCAGTGTAAACAGCTGGGGCCCCAGCACAGAACCCTGCGGTACCCCACTAGTCACTGCCTGCCATTCTGAAAAGTACCCATTTACTCCTACTCTTTGCTTCCTGTCTGACAACCAGTTCTCAATCCATGTCAGCACACTACCCCCAATCCCATGTGCTTTAACTTTGCACATTAATCTCTTGTGTGGGACCTTGTCGAAAGCCTTCTGAAAGTCCAAATATACCACATCAACTGGTTCTCCCTTGTCCACTCTACTGGAAACATCCTTATAAAATTCCAGAAGATTTGTCAAGCATGATTTCCCTTTCACAAATCCATGCTGACTTGGACCTATCATATTACCTCTTTCCAAATGCACTGCTATGACATCCTTAATAATTGATTCCATCATTTTACCCACTACCGATGTCAGGCTGACCGGTCTATAATTCCCTGTTTTCTCTCTCCCTCCTTTTTTAAAAAGTGGGGTTACATTGGCTACCCTCCACTCCATGGGAACTGATCCAGAGTCAATGGAATGTTGGAAAATGACTGTCAATGCATCCACTATTTCCAAGGCCACCTCCTTAAGTACTCTGGGATGCAGTCCATCAGGCCCTGGGGATTTATCGGCCTTCAATCCCATCAATTTCCCCAACACAATTTCCCGACTAATAAGGATTTCCCTCAGTTCCTCCTCCTTACTAGACCCTCCGACCCCTTTTATATCCGGAAGGTTGTTTGTGTCCTCCTCAGTGAATACCGAACCAAAGTACTTGTTCAATTGGTCCGCCATTTCTTTGTTCCCCGTTATGACTTCCACTGATTGACTGCAGGGGACCTACGTTTGTCTTTACTAACCTTTTTCTCTTTACATATCTATAGAAACTTTTGCAATCCGTCTTAATGTTCCCTGCAAGCTTCTTCTCTTGAAAGTTAGAGTTCGGTTTGTGTCAGCCAACAGAAAATATTCTCTTTTAGAAACCCTGTTATCAGGGTGTGAGAGAAAATCTTTGCACAACTTGAAAAATGGCAGTCCAGCCTTTACAGGTTCATTGGGCAAAGTTAATACCATTTAGCAATGGAACGGTAACCTAATGGTTCTGTTACTGGACTAGTAATCCAAAGGCCTGGACCAATGATCATGGCAGCTGGGGAATTTAAATTTAGTTAATTAAATAAACCTGGAATAAACAGCTAGTGTCAGTAATGCTGACCATGAAACTACCGTATTGTCGTAAAACCCCATCTGGTTCACTAATGTCCTTTAGGGAAGGAAATCTGCCGCTCTTACCCGATCTGGCCTATATGTGACTCCAGACCCACAGCAATGTGGTTGACTTTTAACTGGCCTCTGAAGTGGCTGAGTGAGCCACTCAGTTGTAAAAAACCGCGAATAGAAACAATAATAAGAATAAAACCAGACAGAACACCCGGCATTGACCTCGGCACCGGCTAGGGACACGACCATAGCACACCCAGCCCAGTCGACCCTGCAAATTCCTCCTCACTAACAAACATAGAAACATAGAAACATAGAAAATAGGTGCAGGAGTAGGCCATTTGGCCTTTCGAACCATGCACCACCATTCAATAAGACCATGGCTGATCATATAACTTCATTACCCCTTTCCTGCTTTCTCTCCATACCCCTTGATCCTTTTAGCCGTAAGGGCGATATCTAACTCCCTCTTGAATATATCCAGTGAACTGGCATCAACAACTCTCTGCGGTACAGAATTCCACAGGTTAACAACTCTCTGAGTGAAGAAGTTTCTCCTCATCTCGGTCCTAAATGGCTTACCCCTTATCCTTCGACTGTGTCCCCTGGTTCTGAACTTCCCTAACATTGGGAACGTTCTTCCTGCACCTAACCTGTCCAGTCCCATCAAAATGTTATATGTTTCTATGGGATCCCCTCTCATTCTTCTAAACCCCAGTGAATACAGGCCCAGTCGATCAAGTCTCTCCTCATATGTCAGTCCTGCTATCACGGGAATCAGTCTGGTGAACCTTCGCTGCACTCCCTCAATAGCAAGAACGTCCTTCCTCAGGTTAGGAGACCAAAACTGAGCACAATATTCCAGGTGAGGCCTCACTAAGGCCCTGTACAACTGCAGTAAGACCTCCCTGCTCCTATACTCAAATCCCCTAGCTATGAAGGCCAACATGCCATTTGCCTTCTTCACCGCCTGCTGAACCTGCATGCCAATTTTCAATGACTGATGTACCATGACACCCAGGTCTCGCTGCACCTCCCCTTTTCCTAATCTGTCACCATTCAGATAATATTCTGCCTTTGTGTTTTTGCCACCAAAGTGGATAACCTCACATTTACCCACATTGTACTGCATCTGCCATGCATTTGCCCACTCACACAACCTGCCCAAGTCACTCTGCAGCCTCTTAGCATCCTCCTCACAGCTCACACCGCCACCCAACTTAATGTCATCTGCAAACTTGGAGATATTACACTCAATTCCTTCATCTAAATTATTGATGTATATTGTAAATAGCTGGAGTCCCAGCACTGAGCCCTGCGGTACAACACTAGTCGCTGCCTGCCATTCTGAAAAGGACCCGTTTATTCCTACTCTTTGCTTCCTGTCTGCCAACCTGTTCTCTATTCACATCAATACATTACCCCCAATACCATGTGCTTTAATTTTGCCCAGCAATCTCTTGTGTGGGACCTTGTCAAATGCCTTTTGAAAGTCCAAATACACCACATCCACTGGTTCTCCCTTGTCCACTCTACTAGTTACATCCTCAAAAAATTCTAGAATATTTGTCAAGCATGATTTCCCTTTCATTAATCCATGCTGACTTGGACTGAACCTGTCACTGCTTTCCAAATGCGCTGCTATTTCATCTTTAATAATTGATTCCAGCATTTTCCCCACAACCGATGTCAGGCTAACTGGTCTATAATTCACCGTTTTCTCTCTCCCTCCTTTTTAAAAAGTGGTGTTACATTAGCTACCCTCCAGTTCATAGGAACTGATGCAGAGTTGATAGACTGTTGGAAAATGATCACCAATGCATCCACTATTTCTAGGGCCACTTCCTTAAATACTTTGGGATGCAGACTATCAGGCTCTGGGGATTTATCAGCCTTCAATCCCATCAATTTCCCTAACACAATTTCCTGACTAATAAGGATTTCCTTCAGTTCCTCCTTCTCGCTAGATCCTCAGTCCCCTAGTATTTCCGGAAGGTTATTTGTGTCTTCGTTCATGAAGACACAACTGGGGTCTTGTGCCAAAATTAGGAGAGCTGTCCCACAGACTAGTCAAGCAATAGCCTGACATTGTCATACTCACAGAATCATACCTTTCAGCCAATTTTCCAGATTTCGCCATCACTATCCCTGTGTATGTTCTGTCCCATCGGCAGGGCATACCCACCAAAGATCATGGCACAGTAGTATACAGTCGGGAGGGAGTGGCCCTGGGAGTCCTCAACATTGACTCCGGACCCCATGAAGTCTAATGGCTTCAGGCCAAGCATGGGCAAGGAACACTCCTGCTGATTACCATCGGCCGCCCTCCTTCAGCTGATGAATCAGTACTCTTCCATGTTGAACACCACTTGGAAGAAGCACTGAGAGTATCAAGGGCACAGAATATACTCTGGGTGGGGGACTTCAATGTCCATCACCAAGAGTGGTTCAGTAGCACCACTAGTGACAGAGCTGGCCAAGCCCTGAAGGACATAGCTGCTAGACTGGGCCTGTAGCAGGTGGTGAGAGAACCAACACAAGGGAAAAACCTACGAGACCTCATTCTCACCAATCTATCTGTCGCAGATGCATCTGTCCATGACAGTATTGATAGCAGTAATTCCATCATCCTAGGCAGTCCCTCGGAATCGAGGAAGACTTGCTTCCACTCTTAAAATGAGTCCTTAGGTGGCTGAACAGTCCAATACGAGAACCACAGTCCCTGTCACAGGTGGGACAGAGAGTCGTTGAGGGTAAGGGAGGGTGGAACAGATTTGCCACACGTTCTTTCTGCTGCCTGTGCTTGATTTCTACATGCTCTTGGCAATGAGACTGGAGGTGCTCAGCGTCCTCCCAAATGCACTTCCTCCACTTAGGGCGGTCTTTGGCCAGGGACTCCCAGGTGTCAGTGGTGATGTTGCACTTTATCAGGGAGGCTTTGAGTGTGTCCTTGTAACGTTTCCTCTGCCCACTTTTGGCTCATTTGCCGTGAAGGAATTTTGGTTAGTGCACTTGCTTTGGGAGTCTCGTGTCGGGCATGCGAACAATGTGACCTGCCCAGCAGAGCTGATCAAGGGGATTTGTAGGATGTTGTGGAGACATCGTTGGCAGTATTTCTCCAGCGACTTGAGGTGTCTACTGTGCATGATCCATATCTCGGAGCCATACAGGAGGGCGGGTATTACTACAGCCCTGTAGACCATGAGCTTGGTGGCAGATTTGAGGGCCTGGTCTTCGAACACTCTTTTCCTCAGGCGAAGGCTGCACTGGCGCACTGGAGGCGGTGTTGAATCTCATCATCAATGTCTGCTCTTGTTGATAAGAGGCTCCTGAGGTATGGGAAATGGTCCACGTTGTCCAGGGCAGCACTGTGGATCTTGATGACTGGGGGGTCAGTGCTGTGCGGTGAGGACAGGCTGATGGAGGACCTTTGTCTTACGGATGTTTAGCGTAAGGCCTGTGCGCAGATGCAGGTGTCATCCGTGTACTGTAGCTCGATGACAGAGGTTGGGGTGGTCTTGAACCTGGGCTGGAGACGGCGAAGCTTGAACAGGTACCCACTGGTTCTGTAGTTTAGTTCCACTCCAACTGGGAGCTTATTGACTGTGAGGTGGAGTATGACAGTGAGGAAGATTGAGAAGAGGGTTGGGGCGATGACACAGTCCTGTTTGACCCCGGTCCGGATGTGGATTGGGTGATGAATCTGTTGGTAAGGATCCAACGCACAGTCCTTGTGCAGACAAAGTCCTATCTTCACACTGAGGGCACCCTCCATCATGTTGTGTGGCACTACCACTGTGCTAAATGGGATAGATTCAGAACAGATCTAATAGCTCAAAAATGGGCATCTATGTGGCACTGTGGGCCATCAGCAGCAGCAGAATTGTATTCCACCACAATCTGTAAACTCATGGCCCGGCATATCCCTCACTCTACTATTACCATCAAGCCAGGGGACCAACCCTGGTTCAATGAGCATTGCAGAAGAGCATGCCCGGTGCATTACCAGGCATACCTAAAAATGAGGTTCCAACCTGGGGAAGCTGCAACACATGCTAAACAGTGGAAGCAACATGCTATAGACCGGGCTAAGCGATCCCACAATCAATCGATCAGATCAAAGCTCTGCAGTTCTGCCACATCCAGTTGTGAATGGTAGTGGACCATTAAACAACTAACGGGAGGAGGAGGCTCTGTGAATATCCCCATCCTCAATGATGATGGAGCCCAACACGTGAGTGCAAAAGACAAGGCTGAAGTGTTTGCAACCATCATCAGCCAGAAGTGCCGAGTTGATGATTCATATCGGCTTCTTCCTGAGGTCCCCACTGTCACAGAAGCCAGTCTTCAGCCAATTCAATTCACTCCACGTGATATCAAGAAGTGGCTGATTGCACTGGATACAGCAAAGGCTATGGGCCCTGACAATATCCCAGCTGTCGTGCTTAAAACTTGTGCTCCAGAACTAGCCGTGCCTTGAGCCAAGCTGTTCCAGTACAGCTACAACACTGGCATCTATCTGACAATGTGGAAAACTGCCCAGGTATGTCGTTCACAAATCCAATCCGATCCATTACCGCCCATCAGTCTACTCTCAATCATCAGCAAAGTGATGGAAGGTGTCATCGACAGTGCTATCAAGCAGCACTTACTCACCAATCACCTGCTCACCGATTGTTAGATCTCTTAATTTCCAATGAAATACGAACTCCGATGGTAGTTTTAACTTTTTAATCTCGGCAGAGAGCAACAAACTTCTTGGCTTCAAGCCAGGTCTTTGTTCTTACTGAGACACATGGTCAAAATGGCTGTATTTATGCCTGGATCAATTTACAGAAAAGAACTCGCCTTCTTTGACCTTATTAGCTCAATTGAAAGTCTTTTAACGTTTTATTGGCTCGCTACCCAAGGTCCGAAAATGTCAAGTGATTGATGAGTTAATGCAACATGCTGAGCAGCACGTAGCAGCCTTGACTTGGGGGTCTGTGATTTTTCACAGTCTGTCTAAATGAGCCTGTTTGAATTTTCTATCACCGATGCTCAGTTTGGGTTTCACCAGAACGAGTTGGCACCAGACCTCATTACAGCCTTGGTCCAAACATGGACAAAAGAGCTGAATTCCAGAGGTGAGGTGAGAGTGACTGCCCTTAACATCAAGGCAACATTTGACCAAATGTGACGTCAAGGAAACCTAGTAAAATTGAAGTCAATGGGAATCAGGGGGAAAACTCTCCACTGGCTGGAGTCATACCCAGCTCAAAGGAAGATGGTTGTGGTGGTTGGAGGTCAATCATCTCAGCGCCAGGACATTGCTGCAGGAGTTCCTCAGGGCAGTGTCCTAGGCCCAAACATCTTCAGTTGCTTCATCAATAACCTTCCTTCCATCATAAGGTCAGAAGTGGGGATGTTCGTTGATGAGTGCACAGTGTTCAGTTCCATTCGCAACTTCTCAGAAAATGAAGCAGTCCATGATAGCATGCAGCAGGACCTGGACAACCTGGCATACTCTCCAGTTGCCTGGATGAATGCACCTTCTACAACACTCAAGAAGTGTCACACCGTGCAGGACAAAGCAGTCCGCTTGATTGGCACCCATCCACCATGTTAAACATTCACTCCCTCCATCACCAGAGCACTGTGGCTACAATGTGTACCATCTACAAGATGCACTGCAGCAACTTGCCAGGCTTCTCCGGCAGTACCTCCCAAACCCGCAACCTCTACCACCAAGAAGGACAAGGGCAGCAGGCACATGGGAACACCATCATCTACCAGTTCCCCTCCAAGTCATGCACCATCCTGAAATATATTGAAGTTCCTTCATTGTCTCTGGGTCAAAATCCTGGAACTCCCTCCCTAACAGCACTGTGGAGTACCTTTACCACACGGACTGTAGTGGTTCAAGAAGATGGCTCACCACCACCTTCTCAAGGGCAATTAAGGTTGGACAATAAACAGTGTTACGTTCAGAATAACTCCACAAAACTATATATCTTAAGCTCAAACTGTTGTGACCTTGGTCTCTTTATTGTAACTCCAGAGTGAGGAAGCAGCATGGAAGACTGCCTTTTATACCTGCTTGCGCGGGGTGTGCAGGTGACCCTTGGGTCTCCCACAGGTGCGCCCCCTGGTGCCAAGTCTTACACATTGGTAATGTTTACATACATAACATCATTCTCCCCAAAGTCTTATGTACCAGTTATTTACAAGTTGAGGCGATTCGGGGCTCTGTGTTCCCGGGTTGATCGCCTGAGTTGAAGTCCTGGTATGCGTGAGTCGGTCGGATCATTGCAGCACTGCAGTGTGGCTGGTCTGATCGGACTGTCGGGCATGGTGGGTTCATCCTCGTGGTTGACCGCGAGATTGATTGCTGATTGGGTGTGTGGGGGTGGATCAATGATGGTAATATCCTCTTCAAACTGTTCTTGGTTGTCAGTGAACCGCAGTTTGGTCTGATCCAAGTGCTTTCTGCATGTTTGTCCATTCAAAAGTTTGACAACAAACACTCTATTCCCCTCCTTGGCTAACACAGTGCCAACATCCCATTTGGGACCATGACCATAATTAAGAACAAACACAGGGTCATTAACCTCAATGTCGCGTGATACAGCTGCGTGATCGTGGTACACATTATGCCGGTGACGCCGGGTTTCTACATGATCGTTGAGATCTGGGTGGACTAAGGAGAGCCTGGTTTTGAGTGCTCTCTTCATTAGCAATTCTGGAGGGAGAACCCCAGTGAGCGAGTGGGATCGCGTCCAGTAGCTGAGCAGAATCCGAGATAACCGGGTCTGCAGGGAACCGTCCATCACGCGTTTCAAGCTCTGCTTGATAGTTTGGACTGCCCGTTCCGCTTGACCATTGGATGCGGGCTTAAACAGCACAGACCTGACATGCTTGATGCCATTGCGGGTCATGAACTCGTTGAATTCCGAGCTGGTGAAGCATGGCCCATTGTCACTAACAAGGACGTCGGGCAAACCATGGGTGGAGAACATGGCCCGGAGGCTTTCAATGGTGGCAGTGGATGTACATGATGACATTATTATACATTCAATCCATTTATAGTAAGCATCCACTGCTACTAGGAACATCTTTCCTCGAAAGGGACCAGCGAAATCTACATGGACCCTTGACCACGGTTTGGAGGGCTATGACCACAGATTCAGTGGGGCCTCCCTTAGTGCATTACTCAACTGTGAGCAAGTGTTAGATTGGTGTACGCATGACTCCAACTCCGAGTCAATGCCGGGTCACCAAACGTGCAACCTGGCGATAGCCTTCATCATAACGATGCTTGGGTGGATACTGCGAAGGTCGCGTATAAATGTTACCCTGCCTTTTTTTGGCAGAACTACACGATTCCCCCATAGGGCGCAGTCCGAATGGATGGACATTCATCCTTGCGTCGGTGGAACGGCTTAATTTCATCTTGCATTTCCCCTGGGACCGCTGACCAGCTCCCATTGAGGACACAGCTTTTTACTAGTGATAGCACAGGGTCCTGGCTAGTCCAGGTCCTGATCTGGCGAGCCGTGACGGGTGACCCCTCTCTCTCAAAAGCATCCATTACAAGAAGCAAGTCTGCGGGTTGCACTATTTCCACTCCGATGATGGGCAATGGTAGCCGACTGAGGGTATCCGCACAGTTCTCAATGCCTAGTCTGTGGCGTATTACATAATCATACACAGATAACGTTAGTGCCCATCTTTGGATGCGGGACGAAGCATTGGTGTTAATACCTTTGCTTTCTGAGAACAGCGAAATGAGAGGCTTGTGGTCTGTTTCGAGCTCGAACTGGAGCCCAAATAGGTACTTGTTATGTATTCTACTGTCATTGTAATCCATGTATAAACTGACCTAAGTTGTACACCGTGAGAACACTGACCACTAGGTGGTGAACTTGTGGGAGACACTCCTAACCTGGACTTTCAGGTATAAAAGGGGAAGCTCCACCCATCTTCTCCACTTCAGTGCTGACTAATAAAGGCCTGGTCACAGAGTGACCTTCTCTCTAGTATGGGCCTCGTGTGCATTTGTACTGTATAGTAAGGACATACCATTGGCGACGAGAAACTGGGATTTAAACCACGCGAGCATGGCCACTAGCAGCACAGATGAGAGGTACTGTGTTGGTGATGATTGGGACGACTTTATTGAGAGACTGCAGCAAAGTTTCGTCACTAGGGAATGGCTGGGACAGGATTCGGCCAACAAACGCAGGGCTCATCTCCTGACGGTTTGTGGATCCAGGATGTACTCCCTGATGAAGGACATTCTAGCGCCAGAGAAGTCGGCGGACAAGATTTTTGAAGAGCTCAGTAAGTTGATCGGGGAACACTTTAAACCGGCGAGCAGCATGCACCTGGCGAGACACCGGTTTTACCAGCACCGGCGGCGAGAAGGGCAAAGCGTTCCAGACTTCGTGGCAGACCTCCGGTGACTGGCGAGCCTATGTAAGTTCCCAGCTGCATGCAGAGCGGAGATGCTGCGAGACTTTTTTATTGAGAGCATCGGGCACACTGAGGTTTTCAGGAAACTGATTGAGACCAAAGACTTAACCCTGGAAACGGCGGCTTTGATGGCCCAGACATTTATCTCAGGGGAGGAAGAGACCAGAATGATGTTTGACAAAAATCTTGGTTTAAATGCAACAAATGGACAGGGAGTCAACATTGTTAATGCGGCTCACAGTTCTCCAGGCAGACAGGGGCAATCGGACATGCCCGAGCATATAGTCGAACCCAAAGGGGGAATTCAACAGAGGCAATGGCTAGCTGAACACCAATTCATGCCATCGCAATGGACAATGCCGCCAGTAATGGGGCCATCAACACCTGTCAATGATGCGTTTAAGGACAGTTACAGAGACAGTCAGAGACGATCGACTGGTAATGGACCTTTTGTTTCCAACAACGGCTCATGTTGGAGGTGTGGAGGCAAACACCCAGTCAGAGCATGCAGGTATCAGCAATATACCTGCAGAAACTACAACATCAGCGGTCACTTGGCACGTATGTGCAGGAAGCCTGCAGTCAGGTTGATGTGCGAGGAGGATGGGTCCGATGTAAGCCCTACGAGGCCAAATGGACATTGGGGGAAATCGCTGGAAGCTGAAGTTCAGCGAGTTCATGTGGAGCATATATACAGTTCATACACAGATAATGATGAAAGTGCTCCTCAATGGCATCCCAGTATTAATGGAGCTAGACACGGGGGCCAGCCAGTCCCTGATGAGTATCAAACAGTTCGACAAGTTGTGGACATCCAAGGCCAGGAGACCAGAATTATTGCCGATTGACGCACAGCTACGGACATATATAAAGGAGATCATTCCGGTGCTAGGCAGCGCCACGGTAGTCGTGACCCACAAAGATTCGGAGAACAGGTTGCCACTCTGGATTGTCCCGGGGGACGGTCCCGCACTGCTGGGAAGGAGTTGGCTTGCTGTCATGAACTGGAAATGGGGCGATGTCAATGCAATTTCTTCTGTGGAGCGAATATCATGCTCACAGGTCCTGGACAAATTTGACTCACTATTTCAACCTGGCATTGGCACCTTCACGGGGACCAAGGTAGTGATTCACATAAACCCAGACGCCAGGCCAGTACACCACAAGGCCAGAACGGTGCCGTACGTGATGCGGGAAAAGATAGAAGGCTAATTGGACTGCCTGCTGAGGGAAGGCATCATCTCGCCAGTCGAATTCAGTGACTGGACGAGCCCGATTGTGCCGGTGCTCAAGGCGGATGGGTCAGTCAGGATTTGTGGTGATTACAAGGCCACCATCAATCGGGTGTCACTCCAAGACCAGTACCTGCTACCGAGAGCGGAGGACCTCTTTGCGACGCTATCCGGTGGCAAACTTTTTTCAAAATTGGACCTGACCTCAGCTTACATGACCCAGGAGCTGGTGAGTGAGTCGAAGAAGCTGACCACCATCACGACACACAAGGGGTTGTTTGAGTACAACAGATGTCCGTTCGGGATTCGCTCGGCCGCCACGATCTTTCAACGAAACATGGAAAGTCTCCTCAAGTCAATTTCAAGGATAGTGGTTTTTCAAGACGACATCCTCATCACGGGTTGCGATACTGGAGGAGGTGCTACGCAGACTGGACCTGGTAGGTCTGCGACTGAAAAAGGCGAAGTGTGTCTTCCTAGCTCCAGAGGTAGAATTCCTGGGGATGAGGGTAGCAGCAGACGGGTTCAGACCTACTGCGTCCAAAACGGAAGCGATCCAGATAGCACCCAGACCCCGTAACACGATGGAGCTGTGTTTGTTCTATTCTGGACTATTTTGGCAACTTTCTCCCCAAATTGAGCACGCTGTTAGAGCCGCTACACGTGCTTCTATGCAAAGGTCGTGAATGGTTCTGGGGTGACAGCCAGGAAAGGGCTTTTGACAGAGTACGCAATTTGTTATGCTCCAACAATCTGTTAACCCATGTAAGAAACTTGTTTTAATATGTGATGCGTCGTCCTGTGGGGTTGGGTGTGTGTTGCAGCATGTTAATGCCAAGGGTCAGTTACAGCCGGTAGCTTATGCCTCCAGAAGCCTGTCCCATGCAGAAAGGGGCTACGGGATGGTAGAATAGGAAGTGCTTGCATGTGTATATGCAGTAAAAAATAATGCACCAGTACCTGTTTGTCAGGAAATTTGAGCTGGAGACAGATCACAAATCCCTAACGTTCCTTTTGGCTGACAACAATGCCAGAAATGCAAATGCGTCGGCCCGCATACAGAGGCGGGCACTCAGGTTAGCCGTCTATGACTATAAAATTCGGCACAGACCGGGCACTGCGCTGATTCATTCAGCAGGCTCCCACTAGCCACCACCGAGGGGGCAACCGAGCATGCTGCTGAGATGGTCATGGCTGTTGAAGCTTTCGAAAGCAAAGGTTCACATGTGACAGCTCGTCAGATCAAAGTCTGGACAAATAGAGACCCGCTACTGTCTTTAGTCAAGAAATGTGTCCTGAATGGAAACTGGGCAGCCACGTACGGGGCATGCCCTGAGGAATTTAAACCATTTCACAGGCGCAAGGATGAACTGTCGATTCAGGCCGATTGCCTACTATGGGGAATCCGCGTAGTCATGCCCTAGATGGGCAGAGAGGTGTTCATTGGAGAACTCCACAATGAGCACCCGGGCATTATCATGATGAAGGCAATTGCCAGGTCACACGTTTGGTGGCCAGGGATAGATGCAGACCTGGAACTTTGTGTTCGCAGGTGCAACATGTGTGCCCAGTTGGGCAATGCGCCCAGGGAAGCCCCCCTTAGCCAAGCCATGGTCACGCATCCATGTGGACTACGCAGGTCCTTTCATGGGAAAAATGTTTTTGGTTGTAGTAGACGCCTACTCCAAATAGATCGAGTGTGACATTCTCAATTCAAGCACATCCTCTGCCATGGTAGAAAGTCTATGGGCAATGTTCGCCACCCATGGTCTACCGGACGTCTTGGTCAGTGACAATGGCCCGTGCTTTACAAGCATTGAATTCCAGGACTTCATGGCAGGAAATGGTATCAACCATGTCAGAATGGCACTGTTCAAACCGGCCTCAAACGGCCAGGCGGAACGAGCAGTGCAGATAATCAAACACGGGATGCTCAGAATCCAAGGGGGTTCCCTACAAAGCCACTTATCACGCCTCCTGTTGGCCAATAGATCCCGACCATACTCACTCACAGGGGTTCCACCTGCAGAGCTGCTAATGAAAAGGATGCTCAAAACCAGGTTATCCCTTATACACCCCACCATGAAAGAAATTGTTGAAAGCAGGCGTCAGTCACAATGTAACTACCATGACGGGAATGCGAGGGCACGATGTATTGATGTCATTGACCCTGTCTAGAAGAAGCAGAGGAAGAACATGATGTAGAGTTCACTCCACCACAGGTGACCGAACACCGGAACCAAGTGGAGGAGAGCCCGTCACTGTGGGCAGTCCGGACAGGACTGAGGCACCGCAAACAGCAGACACTCAGGCCAGCACCCAACAACCGGAGCCGCAACTCAGGCATTCTACAAGGGAGCGTAAACCACCAGAGAGACTTAACCTGTGATCCCAATAAGACTTTGGGGTGGCTGGAGGTGGGGGAGGGGCAGTGGGGGGGGAGGGGGGGAGGTGATGTCATGTATTCAACTGTCATTGTAATCCATGTATAAACTGACCTAAGTTTTACACCATGAGAACACTGACTACTAGGTGGTGAACTTGTGGGAGACACTCCTATCCTGGACTTTCAGGTATAAAAGGGGAAGCTCCACCCATCTTCTCCACTTCATTGCTGGCTAATAAAGGTTACTTTTCACAGAGTGACCTTTTCTCTAGTATGGGCCTCGTGTGCATTTGTACTGTATAGTAAGGACATATTAGTATTGGTGCATTTTCTTAACCCCGTATACGCATGCTAATGCTTCTTTCTCAACCATACTGTCGGCTCTTTCAGCCTTAGATAAGCTTCTGGATGCATATGCAACCAGTTGCAGTTTGCCTGACCCATTGGCTTGCTGTAACACACATACGAAGATGCATCACAAGCTAGTACTAAACATTTACACGGGTCATACAATATAAGTAACTTGTTAGAACATAGCAGGTTTCTGGCCTTGTTAAAGGGTGTCTCTTGAGATTTACCCCAAACCCAGTTGTCACCCTTGCGTAGCAATAAATGCAATGGTTCCAGCAAAGTGCTAAACCCCGGTAGAAAGTTACCAAAATAGTTGAGGAATCCCAGAAACGAATGTAGCTCCGTCACTTTCTGTGGTCTGGGTGCATTCTTGATGGCCTCCGTCTTGGAGTCCGTAGGTCTGATGCCGTCCGCCGCAATCTTTCTCCCCAGAAATTTGACCTCTGGCGCCAGGAAAACACATGGTGCGTTTCAACCTGAGTCTCAGTCATTTTATAAGCTCTTCCAGGTTGTACAAGTGTTTGGTGGTGTTGCGACCAGTGATCAGGATGTCGTCTTGAAACACCATGGTGCGCGGAACCGATTTCAGCAGACTCTCCATGTTCCTCTGGAAGATGGCTGCAGCTGAGTGAATCCCAAAGGGGCACCTGTGGTATATGAACAGTCCTTTTGCATGTTGATGCACGTCAATTTTTTTGACGGTTCAGCCAGCTCCTGTGTCATGTAAGCAGAGGTTAGATCCAGCTTGGTGAACGACTTCCTCCCTGCTACCGTTGCGAACAGGTCATCCGCTTTAGGTAGTGGGTACTGGTCCTGTAACGAGACTCGGTTGATCATTACCTTGTAGTCCCCACAGATTCTGACCACCCCGTCGCTTTTCAACACCGGAACAATTGGACTGGCCCACTCGTTGAACTCGACTGGCGATATGATCCCCTCTCGTTGAAGTCTGTCCAGCTCGATCTCGACTTTCTCTCGCATCGGACCTTGTGATGAACAGGTCGTGCATCAGGGACTAGAGGGATCTGCACTTTGGCGCCTGTGAATTTTCCAATTCCTGGCTCGAATAATGATGGGAATTTATTTAGCACTTGGGCGCATGAGGCGTCATCCATCGAAGACAGTGCTTTGATGTCGTCCCAGTTCCATCGGATCTTTCCTAGCCAGCTTCTGCTGAACAGCGTTGAGTCAATCCAAAATGGTAAATCATGCACAGCTCCATCGTACGATACTTTCACTGCCGCACTGCCAATGACTGCTATGAGCTCTTTGGTGTAAGTGCGCAACTTGGTGTGGATCGGGCTTAGTTTTGGCCTTTATGCCTTGTTGCCCCACAGTTTCTCAAAAGCCTTCTGGCTCATAATTGACTGACTCGCCCCCGTGTCCAATTCCATGGAAACTGGAATGCCGTTTAATTTGACTTTTAACATTATCGGAGGGCTTTTGGTGGTGAAGGTGTGTACTCCATACACTTCCTCTTCAGCCTCGGGTTGAGTTGCCTCTCTTGTTCGTTCAGCGTGATCCGTGCCGGATTGGTCATCTTCTGCCGATTCTGCCACGTGGTGAGTCACAGAATGCCTGCACGTTCGCTGGAGGTGCCCCGTTGTTCCACAACCCTTGCACACATAGTGCTTGAATCGACATTGATAAGCTCAATCATTACCTCCGCAGTGCTGACACGGTGCTAATGGATTCGCATTCACGCCCCATGGCAGACTCTGAGTCATCCTAGGTCTGGCTTCTGAGGGCGTGTAGGCCCTGCCATGTACAGTTCTGCCTGCTGAAGGCATTATTTTATGCACTGTACGTGCTGGTGAGCTTCGATGCTGCAATGATATCTGTTTAGGGTTATCGTTCGTGAACATAAATGTTATGTATCTGGACTTGGACTTGTATATACTCTGTACAGCCATCAGAGGGCTCATTCCCCGGAGTCCCAAGGGATCTCATAATCCCTTGGGAGCACAGGTATTTAAGAGTGCTACTCAGGTTGGAGAGGGACTCTGGGGGCCTGCAATAAAAGACTAAGGTCACACTTTACTTTGAGCTCACAGTGTTCAGTCTGACTCTTTCTCCATAC
Source organism: Pristiophorus japonicus (assembly GCF_044704955.1). NCBI lineage: Eukaryota > Metazoa > Chordata > Chondrichthyes > Pristiophoridae > Pristiophorus > Pristiophorus japonicus. The sequence continues at coordinate 249,863,723 of NC_091981.1, forward strand.
ACAACAACTGGCGATGAGATACAGATAGTGAACGCAAAGATGCAGAGAACAGTGGGCATACTGGAGAAATTCTCGGAGAGAGATGATTGCGGAACTTTTGTGGAGTGACTTGATCAATACTTCGTGGCCAACGAGCTAGCTGGGGAAGTGAGCGCTGCCAAACATAGAGCGATCCTCCTCACCGTCTGTGGGGCACCAACGTATGGCCTCATGAAGTATCTGCTCACTCCAGCGAAACCCACGGGGAAATCGTACGATGATTTGTGCACACTGGTCCGAGAGCATTTGAACCCGAAGGAAAGCGTTCTGATGGCGAGTTATGTCGCCGAGCTAAGACGCCTTGCAGGACATTGCGAATTTGAAGGACATTTGGAGCACATGCTCAGAGACTTTTTCGTACTTGGCATTGGCTACGAAACCATACTTCGCAAACTTTTGACTGTAGAGACCCCAACCTTGAGTAAGTCCATAGCGATAGCCCAGGTGCTCATGGCCACCAGTGACAATACTAAGCAAATCTCTCAGCACACAAGTGCTGCTACAAGTACTGTGAACAAAGTGATGTTGTTTTCGAATCGTAATGGACAGGGCAGGTCACACATACCTGTAGCTACACGTCCGCAGATATCTCAGAGTCCACCATCAAGGGTGATGAATGCAAGGCCATTAACACCTTGTTGGCGCTGCGGGGGTGATCATGGTTTCCATTCATGCCGATTCAAAGAGTACATTTGCAAGGGCTGTGGAACAATGGGACACCTCCAACGAGTGTGAAGGCGAACTGCTATGCCTGTTAAACCTGAAAACCACCACGTTGCAGAGGAGGACAGATCCACGGAGGATCACGACGAAACAGAAACTCTGATAGAGGAGCCAGAGGTACATGGGGTGCACACATTCACCACGAATTGTCCCCCGATAATGCTGAATGTTGAACTAAATGGACTCCCGGTGTCAATGGAGCTGGACACGAGCCAGTCCATCATGTGCAAAAAGACTTTTGAAAGGTTGTGGTGCAACAAGGCCTCAAGGCCAGTCTTAACTCCAATTCGCATGAAACTAAGAACTTACACGAAAGAACTGATTCCTGTAATCGGCAGTGCTACCGTAAAGGTCTCCTATGATGGAGCGGTGCACAAGCTACCACTCTGGGTGGTACCGGGCGATGGTCCCACGCTACTCGGCAGGAGTTGGCTGGGAAAGATACGCTGGAACTGGGATGATATCCGAGCGCTACCACCTGCTAACGACATTTCGTGTGCCCAGGTCTTAAACAAATTTCCTTCGCTGTTCAAACCAGGCATTGGGAAATTCCACGGAGCAAAAGTGCAGGTCCACCTAATTCTGGGGGCACGACCCATCCATCACAAGGCGAGAGCAGTACCGTACACGATGAGAGAAAAGGTAGAAATCGAGCTAGACAGGCTACAAAGAGAGGGCATCATCTCACTGATCGAGTTCAGCGAGTGGGCCAGTCCTATTGTCCCAGTTCTCAAGGGAGACGGCACCGTCAGAATCTGTGGCGATTACAAAACAACTATCAATCGTTTCTCCCTGGAGGACCAATACCCATTTCCAAAAGCCGACGACCTCTTTGCAACGCTGGCGGGAGGAAAGACGTTCACGAAGCTGGATCTAACTTCAGCCTACATGACGTAGGAACTGGAGGAATCATCGAAGGCCCTCACCTGCATCAACACGCACAAGAGTCTTTTTGTTTATAACAGATGCCCATTTGGAATCCGATCAGCGGCGGCGATATTCCAGAGAAACATGGAAAGTTTACTGAAGTCGGTCCCGCACACCATGGTCTTCCAGGACGACATCTTGGTCATAGATCGGAACACAGTCGAGCACCTGCAGAACCTGGAGGAAGTTCTTAGTCATCTCAACTGTGTGGGGCTCAGGTTAAAATGCTCGAAGTGCGTTTTCCTGGCGCCTAAAGTGGAGATCTTGGGAAGGAGGATTGCGACGGATGGCATCAGGCCCACCAATGCGAAGACGGAGGCAATCGAGAACGCACCAAGGCCACAGAACGTGATGGAGCTGCGGTCGTTCCTGGGACTCTTGAACTTTTTTGGTAACTTCTTACTGGGTGTCAGCACACTGCTAGAACCACTGCATGATTTTCTACGAAAAGGGGGCGAATGGATTTGGGGCAAAAGCCAAGAAAATGCCTTTGTAAAAGCGAGAAAATTGTTATGCTCAAACAAATTGCTTGTGTTGTATGATCCATGTAAGCATTTGGTACTAGCATGTGATGCATCGTCATATGGCGTCGGGTGTGTATTGCAACAAGCCAATGATTTTGGGAAACTGCAACCAGTTGCTTATGCATCCAGGAGTCTGTCTAAGGCCGAGAGAGCCTAGAGCATGATTGAAAAAAAAGCGTTAGCGTGTGTCTATGGGGTAAAGAAAATGCATCAATACCTGTTTGGGCTAAAATTCGAATTGGAAACTGACCATAAGCCACTAATATCCCTGTTTTCGGAGAGCAAAGGGCTAAATACCAATGCATCGACCCGCATCCAGAGATGGGCGCTCATGTTGTCCGTATACAACTACGCCATCCGCCACAGGCCAAGCACAGAAAACTGCGCCGATGCTCTCAGTAGGCTGCCATTGCCCACCCTGGGGGTGGAAATGGCACAGCCCGCAGATCTAGCCATGGTTATGGAAGCATTTGAGAGTGAGCAATCACCTGTCACTGTCCGGCAGATCAAAACCTGGACAAGCCAGGACCCCTTATTATCTCTAGTCAAAAGCTGTGTGCTTCACGGGAGCTGGTCCAGTGTCCCAGTGGAAATGCAGGAAGAGATAAAGCCGTTCCAGCAGCGCAAAGATGAAATGTCTATTCAGACAGACTGCCTTCTGTGGGGCAATTGAGTAGTGGTTCCCAAGAAGGGCAGAGACACCTTCATCAATGACCTCCACAGTACCCATCCAGGCATCGTAATGATGAAAGCGATAACCAGATCCCATGTATGGTGGCCCGCTATCGATGCGGACTTAGAGTCCTGCGTTCACAGATGTAATACATGCTCACAGTTAAGCAATGTACCCAGGGAGGCGCCGCTATGTTTATGGTCTTGGCCCTCCAAACTGTGGTCTAGGGTTCATGTCGACTATGCAGGCCCGTTCTTGGGTAAAATGTTCCTTGTGATTGTAGACGCGTACTCCAAGTGGATTGAATGTGAGATAATGTCGGCTAGCACGTCCGCTGCCACCACTGAAAGCCTGCGGGCCATGTTTGCCACACATGGCTTACCCAATGTCCTGGTGAGCGACAACGGATCATGTTTTACCAATGCTGAGTTCAAAGAAGTTATGACCCTCAATGGGATCAAACATGTCACATCTGCTCCATTTAAACCAGCGTCCAATGGTCAGGCAGAGAAAGCAGTGCAAACCATCAAGCAAGGCTTGAAGAGGGTAACTGAAGGCTCACTGCAGACTCGTCTATCCCGAGTCCTGCTTATCTACCGCACGAGACTACACTCACTCACTGGGATCCCACCTGCTGAACTGCTCATGAGGGGAGCACTTAAGACAAGGCTCTCGTTAGTTCACCCTGATCTACACGAATAGGTAGAGAGCAGGCGGCTTCAACAAAGTGCATACCATGATAGCGCAAATGTGTCACGCGAGATTGAAGTCAATGATCCTGTATTTGTATTAAATTATGGGCGAGGTCTCAAGTGGCTTGCCAGCACTGTCGTGGCCAAAGAGGGGAGCAGGGTGTTTCGGGTCAAACTTTCAAATGGATTCATTCACCGGAAACACTTGCACCAAATCAAACTCAGATTCACGGACTACCCTGAGCAACCCACCTTGGCCCCTACCTTTTTTGATCCCCCAACAAACACACCAGTGGCAACCGACACCACGGTTGACCACGAAGCAGAACCCATCATCCACAGCGGCCCTGCAGGGTCCAACACACCAGGCAGCCCAGCAAGGCCAGCTGCACAGCAGCCCAGTGAGGGCCCAACAAATGACTGAACAACACTAGCTTTTACAACGAGACGATCAACCAGGGCAAGAAGGGCCCCAGATCGACTCACATTGTAAATAGTTACACTATTGACTTTAGGGGGGAATGTTGTTATGTATCTGGACTTGTATATACTCTGTACAGCCACCAGATGGCTCATTCCCCGGAGTCCCAAGGGATCTCATAATCCCTTGGGAGCACAGGTATTTAAGAGCGCTTCACAGGTTGGAGAGGGACTCTGGAGACCTGCAATAAAAAACTACGGTCACACATTACTTTGAGCTCACAGTGTTCAGTCTGACCCTTTACTCCATACACTACAATAAAAGCCTGGGCTATCGTGATGGCCTTGCTCAGATCTAGGGATTTGGTAGACAACAGTTTGCGAAGAATGACCTCGTGGCCAATTCCAAGCACGAAAAAGTCCCGCAATACTTCCCCCAAAAATCCAGCAAATACGCATGGTCTCACAAGGCGTCTTAGGTCGGTGACATAGCTCGCCACGTCCTGGGCCTCAGAGCGATGGTGCATATAAAAGCGATACCTGGCCATCAAGATGCTCTCCTTCGACTTGAGGTGTTCCCGAACCAACATGTACAACTCTTCATATATCTTCTCCGTTGGTTTCGTCGGTGCTAGCAGATCTTTGATGAGGCCATATACCGTGGACCCGCAAACAGTGAGGAGAATCACCCTGCACTTGACCGCGGTTTCTTCCTTTTCCAGCTCGTTGGCCACGAAGTACTGGTCAAGACGCTCAACGAAGGCTTCCCAATCATCACCCTCAACAAATCTCTCAAGAATACCAACTGCAGCCATAACTGCGTGAAAGTTTGTGATCTGTTACTCATTGCCAATTGTTATGTTCAGGATAACTCCACAAGACTGTATATCTTATGCTCAGACTGATGTGACCTTGGTCTCTTTATTGTAATTCCAGAGTGAGGAAGCAGCATGGTAGATTACCTTTTATACCTGCTTGCCAGGGTGTGCAGGTGACCCTTGGTTCTCCCACAGGTGCACCCCCTGGTGCCAAGTCTTACACAGTGGTAATGTTTACATACAGAACACACAAAGCAGTTAAACACTTCGGCCCTGAAAATCCACGGGCCACGGTCCCACAGTAATGCATGAATTGTGACCGCTGGTGACCCCAGTACTGACCCTGCCGGTATTGCAGGGTTAGTGGGAGGGCAGCGCACTTATATGGGGTTGGCAGGCACACACGCCACTTCAGGTGCATCTCTGGCATCCACCTGCCACAGACAGCCGGAAAATCCAGATCCGGTTTGCCCGTGTAAGGGGGCCAATCCAATAATTATATTTTAAAAATGCCTCCCCTCTCTTTGGGAGTCCAGGCTGCTCTCCCTGCTTGGATCCCCCCTCCACCGCACCCTGAGTGGGGCGTCACTGGCAAGGACATTATTTATTGCCCATCCCTAATTGCCCTCGAGAAGGTGGTGGTGAGCTGCCGCCTTGAACCACTGCAGTCCACGTGATGAAGGTACTCCCTCATGCTGTTAGGGAGAGAGTTCCACGATTTGAACCCAGCTACAATGAAGGAACGGCGATATACTTCCAAGTCAGGATGGTGTGTGACTTGGAGGTTGAACTTGGAGGAGATGATGTTACCTTGTACCTGCTTCCAGTTTTGGTTTCCATATTTACGAAAGGCTATACTTGCTTTGGAGGCAGTACAGAGAAGGTTCACTAGGTTGATTCCGAGGATGAGAGGGTTGACTTATGAGGAAAGGTTGAGTAGGTTGGGCCTCTGCTCATTGGAATTCAAAAGAATGAGAGGTGATCTTATCGAAATGTATAAGATTATGAGGGGGCTTGACAAGGTGGATGCAGAGAGGATGTTTCCACTGATGGGGGAGACTAGAACTAGAGGGCATGATCTTAGTGTTATGTCTGTGGTGTACTTATGAATGACTCCACGAGGCAATGTGTTGTACTCAAACTGTAGTGACCGTGGTCTTTTATTCATAACTGCAGAGTGAGGCAACCGCATGGTGGCTACCCTTTTATACAGCCCCTGCCACCAGGGTAGGAAACCCCGGTCTCTATCAGTTGCACCCTCTAGTGGTGCCGGCATGGTATATACACAGTGTGAACCTTATTGATAGTACATCAGGTAAATACGTCTCCATCTTATGCAATCATACAGTGACTACACAGAGAGTTTGTTTATCTATACTCTGCATATATAACACTTAGAATAAGGGGCCGTCTATTTAAAACTGAGATGAGGAGGAATTTCTTCTCTCAGAGGGTTGTAAATCTGTGGAATTTGCTGCCTCGGAGAGCTGTGAAAGCTGGGACATTGAATAAATTTAAGACAGAAATAGACAGTTTCTTAAACGATAAGGAGATAAGGGGTTATGGGGAGCGGGCAGGGAAGTGGAGCTGAGTCCATGATTAGATCAGCCATGATCTTATTCAATGGTGGAGCAGGCTCGAGGGGCCGTATGGCCTACTCCTGCTCCTATTTCTTATGTTCTTATGTTCTTATGTTCCCTTGTCCTTCTAGGTAGTAGGGGTTGCGGGTTTGGGATGTGCTGCTGAAGAAGCCTTGGCAAGTTGCTGCAGTGCATCATCTCTCCTCCTCAGACCATTGTTTACCTTTAACAAAAATATATTGAATTAAATTTAAGCTAAAAACAGACTGAGACAATATCTCAAACAATAGGGACTTTTTAAAGAAGTTTGGTACACTTCAATTTAACCAGCAGATGGCAAAGGCAACACAGGTAATTGATATTTTTTAGCTTTGGGGCAAATTTATGTGTTCAGTGTCTATTTTCAAATACTTAAAGGTTCGGATTTATTTACATTTGAATGAAATATTCATTGTCTAAAGTCATGTGCACTGGAGCACCAATACACGGTGCTATGTGTAGCAAGATACAGCTTAGTCTCAATGCAGCAGGGGAGTGCAGGAAAGGCTGGGTTGTTACCTGGCAATGGGTCAGGAGCGCCATTGGTGGAGCTTTAGGAGCAGATCACCCATCAGCCCTGCTAAATGGTGTAGATCCCCTTGTGGAAAGGTGAAATAGATTTGATAAAAATGTATTCAATAAATTATATTTATAATGTTTTATTTATTTGTTCACAGGATGTGGGCCAGCATTTATTGCCCATCCCTAATTGCCCTTGAGAAGCTGGTGGAAGCTGCCTTCTTGAACCGCTGTTCTTTGTAGCTCTGGTACAACTGAGTGGTTTGTTAGGCTATTTCAGGTTGCCGTTAAGGGTCAACCACATTGCTCTGAATCTGGAGTCACATATAGGGCTAGACCAGGTAAGGTCAGCAGATTATTTCCCTAAAGGGCATTATTGAATCAGATGGTTTTTTACGACAATCCCGTAGTTTTATGATCACCATTGCTGATACCCTGTACTAGCTTTTTATTCCAGATTAATTTAATGCGGTGGGATTTGAACTCATGTCTCCGATAATTAGGCCAGGCCTCTGGATTACTAGTCCAGTCACATAACCACTAGGCTACTGTATATTGTGTTTTCATGGATGTACTTCTGCTTATTAATGAAATTCCTGGGATAAGTCCTCTATTTTATGTTTGAGATTGTACAGAACTTCAATGGTATTACTTCTCGATTGTGGGAAGGAAGATGTTGTATATCTGTAAAGCATGCACTCCCATGTTCCGCCACCAGGGAGCGCAACCCCTGAAGTCCCAAGGGATCCCAGCATCCCTTGGGAGCATTGTATATAAACCGGCCCCTAAGGCCTGTTCCTCACTCTGGAATGTCTTTAATAAAGACTGAGGTCACTGTTACTTTACCCTCCCTGTGTGCAGTCTCATCTGTGTTAGGAACACAATAACTGGCGATGAGTATACGAATCCAATGCAAAGATGCAGCAAACTGTGGACATCTTGGAGAAGTTCTCGGAGGGTGAGGACTGGGATGCCTATGTCGAACGGCTTGACCGGTACTTTGTAGCCAACAAGCTGGACGGAGAAGGAAGCGCTGCAAAAAGGAGAGCGGTCCTCCTCACGGTCTGCGGGGCACCGACCTACAGCCTCATGAAGAATCTTCTGGCTCCAGTGAAACCCACAGATATGTCGTATGAGGAGTTATGCACACTGGTTTGGGAGCATCTTAACCCGAGGGAGAGCGTGCTGATGGCGAGGTATAGGTTCTATACATGCCAGCGATCTGAAGGTCAGGAAGTGGCGAGCTACGTTGCCGGCTAAGGCGACTTGCAGGACAATGTGAGTTTGATGGCTACCTGGAGCAGATGCTCAGAAACTTTTTTGTATTGGCATTGGCCACAAGACCATCCTACGAAAACTTTTGACTGTAGAGACACCGACCCTCAGTAAGACCATTGCGATAGCACAGGCGTTTATGTCCACCAATGATAACACCAAACAAATCTCTCAGCACACAAGTGCTAGCAATGTTCATAAATTAACTGGAACTGTGTTTGCGAGCAGAAATGCAACTGCCAGCGGGCCTCAGGTGACCCAGATGACTCAGAGTCCGCAACAAAGGATGAATGCAAGGCAATTCACACCTTGTTGGTGTTGTGGAGGCTTCCATTCAGCCTATTCATGCTGCTTCAAAGGGTATGTTTGCAAGAGCTGTGGAACAATAGGGCATCTCCAACGAACTTGCAGATGAGCTGCAAGCTCTGCAAAACCTGCTAACCACCACGTGGCAGAGGAAGATCGGTCCATGGTGGATCAAAGCAATTTCGAGCCTCAGAGCGAGGAGGCAGATGCTGAAGTACATGGCTTGCACACATTTTCGACGAAATGTCCACCTATAATGCTAAATGTAAAATTGAATGGCTTACCCGTAGCCATGGAACTGGACACTGGCGCTAGCCAATCTATCATGAGTAAAAAGATGTTTGAGAGACTGTGGTGAAACAAGGCACTCAGACCAGCCCTGAGCCCCATCCACACGAAACTGAGAACGTACACCAAAGACCTCATCACTGTCCTGGGCAGCGCCATGGTCAAGGTCACCTACGAGGGCACGGTGCACGAACTGCCACTCTAGATTGTCCCGAGCGATGGCCCCACACTGCTTGGAAGGAGCTGGCTGGGCAAATTTTGCTGGAACTGGGATGACATCAGAGCGCTATCACATGTCGATGAGGCCTCATGTACCCAGGTTCTTAACAAATTTCCTTCCCTTTTTGAGCCAGGCATTGGAAACTTTTCCGGGGCGAAGGTGCGGATTCACTTGGTCCCAGAGACATGACCCATTCACCACAAGGCGCGAGCGGTACCTCACATGATGAGGGAGAGAGTGGAATTCGAGCTGGACAGGCTGCAATGCGAGGGCATCATCTCCCCAGTGGAATTCAGCGAGTGGGCCAGCCCGATTGTTCCAGTACTCAAAAGTGATGGCACGGTCAGGATTTGTGGCGATTATAAAGTAATTATTAATCGTTTCTCGCTACAGGACCAATACCCGCTACCTAAGGCAGACGACCTATTTGCGACACTGTCAGGAGGCAAGATGTTCAACAAGCTCGACCTGACTTCGGCCTATATGACGCAGGAGCTGGAGGAGTCTTCAAACGGCCTCAACTGCATCAACACACACAGGTACTGTTCATCTACAACAGATGCCCGTTTGGAATTCGGTCGGCTGCAGCGATCTTCCAGAGAAACATGGAGAGCCTACTCAAGTCGATACCTCGCACTGTGGTTTTTCAGGATGACATATTGGTCACAGGTCGGGACACCGTCGAGCACCTACAAAACCTGGAGGAGGTCCTCCAGCGACTGCATCGCGTAGGGCTGTGGCTGAAGAGGTCGAAATGCGTCTTCACGGCAACAGAAGTGGAGTTTTTGGGGAGAAAGATCGCGGCGGACGGCATTCGGTCCACAGACGCCAAGATAGAGGCTATCAGGAACGCGCCCAGGCCACAGAATGTCACGGAGCTGCAGTCGTTCCTGGGACTCCTCAACTATTTTGGTAACTTCCTACCGGGGTTAAGCACCCTCTTAGAGCCCCTACATGTGTTATTGCATAAAGATGAGAACTGGGTATGGGAAAAAAACAAGTAATTGCTTTTGAGAAAGCCAGAAACATTTTATGCTCCAACAAGCTACTTGTATTGTATAACCCGTGTAAAAGACTTGTGCTAGCATGTGCTGCATCGTTGTACGGAGTCGGGTGTGTATTTCAACAAGCTAACGTTGTGGGGAAGTTGCAACCTGTCACCTATGCCTCCAGGAACTTGTCTAAGGCCGAGAGGGCCTACAGCATGATTGAGAAAGAGGCATGAGCGTGTGTGTTCGGGGTAAAGAAAATGCATCAGTACATGTTTGGCCTCAAATTTGAGCTGGAAATTGATCACAAGCCCCTCATATCCCTGTTCGCTGAAAACAAGGGGATAAATACTAATGCCTCAGCCCACATACAAAGGTGGGCACTCGTGCAATCAGCGTATAATTATACCATCCGCCACAGGCCAGGCACCGAGAACTGTGCGGATGCTCTCAGTCGGCTACCATTGCCCACCACGGGGATCGAAATGGCGCAGCCTGCAAACTTGTTGATGGTGGCGCAGCCCGCAGACTGGTTAATGGTCATGGAAGTGTTTGAAAATGATAAATCACCTGTCACGGCCCGCCAGATTAGGACTTGGACCAGCCAAGATACTCTGCTGGTAAAAAAACTGTGTACTGCATGGGAGCTGGGCCAGCATCCCCGTTGAAATGCAAGAGCTAATCAAGCCATTCCAGCAGTGAAAGGATGAGCTGTCCATTCAGGCAGACTGCCTGTTGTGGGGTAACTGCGTAATGCTACCCAAAAAGGGCAGGGAGACGTTCATCTCGGATCTCCACGCACACAGCCGGGTATAGTAATGATGAAAGCGATAACCAGATCCCACGTGTGGTGGCCCGGTATCGACTCTGACTTAGAGTCGTGTGCTCAGTTGAGCAGCGCGCCAGGAGGGGCACCATTAAGTTTGTGGTCCTGGCCCTCCAGACCATGGTCGAGGATCCATGTCGACTATGCAGGCCCGTTTCTTGGTAAAATGTTCCTGGTGGTGGTGGATGCTTTTTCAAAATGGATTGAATGTGAAATAATGTCGGGAAGCACCGCCACCGCCACCATTGAAAGCCTGAGGGCCATGTTTGCCACCCACGGCCTGCCTGACATACTGGTCAGTGACAACAGGTCATGTTTCACCAGTGCCAAATTTAAGGAATTCATGACCCGCAATGGGATCAAACATGTCACCTCGGCCCTGTTTAAACCAGCCTCCAATGGGCAGGCAGAGCGGGCAGTAGAAACAATCAAACAGAGCCTTAAACAAGTCACAGAAGGCTCACTCCAAACCCGCTGAGCTACCGCACGAGACCCCACTCATTCACAGGAGTGCCGCCGGCTGAGCTACTCATGAAAAGGACACTTAAAACCAGACTCTCGCGAGCAGCGTCAGCGAGGTGAGCGTGGTGAGGCCTATAAAGGCGGAGCTTGTGCAGCTGCAGCAGGGAGGCAAAAAAGAAGTAGAAAGAAATTGAAAGGTGACGTAACAGCCAAGGGGATAAGTGATTGGCCGGTGATTGGTAAGTAGCTTTTCTTTTTTCTTTTCTATTTCAGTAAGTAACCTTCAGCATTGTTGTTGCCAATTTAAGTTTATCTAGGGGTTAAGTCATGGCAGGAGAGCTCGGACACGTGTTATGCTCCTCCTGTACCATGTGGGAACTCAGGGACTCTTCCGGTGTCCCTGATGACACACGTGTGCGGGAAGTGTATCCGCCTCCAGCTCCTGACGTTCCGCGTTGAGAACTGGAGCTGCGGGTGGATTCACTCTGGAGCATGCACGATGCTGAGAATGATGAGACTAGCACATTTAGTGAGTTGGTCTTACCACAGGTAAAGGGTACACAGTCAGATAGGGAATGGAAGACCAACAGGAAGAGCAGTGCAAGGAAGGTAGTGCAGGGATCCCCTGCGGTCATCCCCCTACAAAACAGATACACCGCTTTGGGTACTGTTGAGGGGGATGACTCATCAGGGGGGAGTATCAGCAGCCATGTTCATGGCACCGTCACGGGCTCTGCTGCACAGGAGGGCAAGAAAAAGAGTGGGAGAGCTATAGTGGTAGGGGATTCTATTGTAAGGGGATTAGATAGACGTTTCTGAGGCCACAATCGAGACTCCAGGATGGTGTGTTGCCTCCCTGGTGCAAGGGTCAAGGATGTCTCAGAGCAGTTGCAGGACATTTTGAAGGGGGAGGGTGAACAGCCAGTTGTCGTGCTGCATATAGGTACCAACGATGTAGGTAAAAAGCAGGATGAGGTCCTACAAGCTGAATTTAGGGAGCTAGGAGTTAAATTAAAAAGTAGGACCTCAAAAGTAGTAATCTCAGGATTGTTACCAGTGCCACGTGCTAGTCAGAATAGGAATCGCAAGATAGCTCAGATGAATATGTGGCTTGAGGAGTGGTGCAGAAGGGAGGGATTCAAATTCCTGGGACAATGGGACCGGTTCTGGGGGAGGTGGGACCAGTACAAACTGGACAGTCTGCACCTGGGGAGGACCGGAACCAATGTCGTAGGGGGAGTGTTTGTTGGTGCTGTTGGGGGGGGGCGGTTAAGATAATATGACAGGGGGATGGAAACCTATGCAGGGAGACAGAGGGAAGTAGAATGAAGGCAGAAGCAAAGGATAGAAAGAAGAAAAGTAAAAGTGGAGGGCAGAGAAACTCAAGGCAAAAATCAAAAAGGGCCACATTACAGCAAAATTCTAAAAGAGCAAAGTGTGTTAAAAAGACAAGCCTGAAGGCTCTGTGCCTCAATGCAAGGAGTATTCGTAATGAGGTGGACGAATTAACGGCACAGGCAGCAATTAATGAATATGATATAATTGGCATCACGGAGACATGGCTCCAGGGTGACCAAGGCTGGGAACTCAACATCCAGGGGTATTCAACATTCAGGAAGGATAGACAGAAAGGAAAAAGAGCTGGGGTAGCATTGCTGGTTAAAGAGGAAATTAACGCAATAGTAAGGAAGGAAATTAGCTTGGATGATGTGGAATCTGTATGAGTGGAGCTGCGGAATACCAAAGGGCAGAAAACACTAGTGAGAGTTGTGTACAGACCACCAAACAGTAGTAGTGAGGTTGGGGACAGCATCAAACAAGAAATTAGGGATGCATGCGATAAAGGTACAGCATTTATCATGGGCGACTTTAATCTACATATAGATTGGGCTAACCAAACTGGTAGCAATACGATAGAGGAGGATTTCCTGGATTGTATTAGGGATGGTTTTCTGGACCAATACGTTGAGGAACCAACTAGAGGGCTGGCCATCCTAGACTGGGTGATGTGTAATGAGAAAGGACTAATTAGCAATCTTCTTGTGTGCGGCCCCTTCGGGAAGAGTGACCATAATATGGTAGAATTCTTTATTAAGATGGAGAGTGACACACGTGTGTGGGAAGTGTATCCGCCTTCAGCTCCTGACGGTCCGCGTTGAGAACTGGAGCTGCGGGTGGATTCACTCTGGAGCATGCACGATGCTGAGAATGATGGGACTAGCACATTTAGTGAGTTGGTCTTACCACAGGTAAAGGGTACACAGTCAGATAGGGAATGGAAGACCAACAGGAAGAGCAGTGCAAGGAAGGTAGTGCAGGGATCCCCTGCGGTCATCCCCCTACAAAACAGATACACCGCTTTGGGTACTGTTGAGGGGGATGACTCATCAGGGGGGAGTATCAGCAGCCATGTTCATGGCACCGTCACGGGCTCTGCTGCACAGGAGGGCAGGAAAAAGAGTGGGAGAGCGATAGTGATAGGGGATTCAATTGTAAGGGGAATAGATAGGCGTTTCTGTGGCCGCAACCAAGACTCCAGGATGGTATGTTGCCTCCCTGGTGCAAGGGTCAAGGATGTCTCGGAGCAGGTGCAGGACATTCTGAAAAAGACGGTGAACAGCCAGTTGTCGTGGTGCACATTGGTGCCAACGATATAGGTAAAAAATGGGATGAGGTCCTACGAGATGAATTTAGGGGGCTAGGAGTTAAATTAAAAAGTGGGACCTCAAAAGTAGTAATCTCAGGATTGCTACCAGTGCCACATGCTAGTCAGAGTATGAATCGCAGGATAGTTCAGATGAATACGTGGCGTGAGGAGTGGTGCAGAAGGGAGGGATTCAAATTCCTGGGGCACTGGAACCGGTTCTGGGGGAGGTGGGACCAGTACAAACCGGATGGTCTGCACCTGGGCAGGACCGGAACCAATGTCCTAGGGGGAGTGTTTGCTAGTGCTGTTGGGGAGGAGTTAAACTAATATGGCAGGGGGATGGGAACCGATGCAGGGAGACAGAGGGATATAAAATAGAGTCAGAAGCAAAAGATAGAAAGGAGAATAGTAAAAGTGGAGGGCAGAGAAACCCAAGGCAAAAAACAAAAAGGGCCACATTGCAGCAAAATTCTAAAAGAGCAAAGTGTATTAAAAAGACAAGCCTGAAGGCTCTGTGCCTCAATGCGAGGAGTATTCGGAATAAGATGGACGAATTAACTGCGCAGATAGCAGTTAACGGGTATGATGTAATTGGCATTACGGAGACATGGCTCCAGGGTGTCCAAGGCTGGGAACTCAACATCCAAGGGTATTCAGCATTTAGGAAGGATAGACAGAAAGGAAAAGGAGGCGGGGTGGCGTTGCTGGTTAAAGAGGAACTTAATGCAATAGTAAGGAGGGACATTAGCCTGGATGATGTGGAATCGGTATGGGTGGAGCTGCGGAATTCCAAAGGGCAGAAAATGCTAATGGGAGTTGTGTACAGGCCACCAAATAGTAGTAGTGAGGTTGGGGACAGCATCAAACGAGAAATAAGGGATGTGTACGATAAAGGTACAGCAGATGTCATGGACGACTTTAATCCATATATTGATTGGGCTAACCAAACTGGCAGCAATGCGGTGGAGAAGGATTTCCTGGAGTGTAGTAGAGATGGTTTTCTAGATCAGTATGTCGAGGAGCCAACTAGAGGGCTGGCCATCCTAGACTGGGTGATGTGTAATGAGAAGGGACTAATTAGTAATCTTGTTGTGCGAGGCCCCTTGGGGAAGAGTGACCATAATATGGTAGAATTCTTTATTAAGATGGAGAGTGACACAGTTAATTCAGAAACTAGAGTCCTGAACTTAAGGAAAGGTAACTTCGACGGTATGAGGCGTGAATTGGCTAGAATAGACTAGCAAAGGATACTTAAAGGGTTGACGGTGGATAAGCAATGGCAAACATTTAAAGTTCACATGGATGAGCTCCAGCATCCCTGTCTGGAGTTAAAAGAAAATGGGGAAGGTGGCTCAACCATGGCTAACAAGGGAAATTAAAGATAGTGTTAAAGCCAAGGAAAGAGGCATATAATTTGGCTAGAAAAAGCAACTGAGGACTGGGAGAAATTTAGAATTCAACAGAGGAAGACTAAGGATTTAATTAAGAGGGGGAAAATAGAGTACGAGAGGAAGCTTGCAGGGAACATAAAAGCTGACTGCAAAAACTTCTATAAATATGTGAAGATAAGAAGATTAATAAAGACAAACATAGGTCCCTTGCAGTCGGATTCGGGTGAATTTATAATGGGGAATAAAGAAATGGCAGACCAATTGAATAAATACTTTGGTTCTATCTTCAAGAAGGAAGACACAAATAACCTTCCGGAAGTACTAGGGGACAGTAGGTCTAGTGAGAAGAGGAACTGAAGGATATCCTTATTAGGTGGGAAATTGTGTTAGGGAAACTGATGGGATTGAAGGCCGATAAATCCCCGGGGCCTGATAGTCTGCATCCCAAAGTGCTTAAGGAAGTGGCCCTAGAAATAGTGAATGCATTGGTGATCATTTTCCAACAGTCTATCGATTCTGGATCAGTTCCTATAGACTGGAGGGTAGCTAATGTAACACCACTTTTTAAAAAGGGAGGGAGAGAGAAAACGGGTAATTATAGACCGGTTAGCCTGACATCAGTAGTGAGGAAAATGTTGGAATCAATCATTAAGGACAAAATAGCAGCGCATTTGGAAAGCAGTGACAGGATCAGTCCAAGTCAGCATGGATTTATAAAAAGGGCAATCATGCTTGACAAATCTTCTGGAATTTTTTGAGGATGTAACTAGCAGAGTGGACAAGGGAGAACCAGTCGATGTGGTGTATTTGGACTTTCAAAAGGCTTTTGACAAGGTCCCGCATAAGAGATTGGTGTGCAAAATCAAAGCGCATAGTAATGGGGGTAATGTACTGACATGGATAGAGAACTGGTTGGCAGACAGGAAGCAGAGAGTCGGTATATACGGGTCCTTTTCAGAATGGCAGGCAGTGACTAGTGGAGTGCCGCAGGGCTCAGTGCTGGGACCCCAGCTCTTTACAATATACATTAACGATTTAGATGAAGGAATTGAGTGTAATATCTCCAAGTTTGCGGATGACACTAAACTGGCTGGCAGTGTGAGCTGTGAGGGGGACGTTAAGAGGCTGCAGGCTGACTTGGACAGGTTAGGTGAGTGGGCAAATGCAAGGCAGATGCAGTATAATATGGATAAATGTGAGGTTATCCATTTTGGGGGCAAAAACACGAAGGCAGAATATTATCTGGATGGCGGCAGATTAGGAAAAGGGGAGGTGCAACGAGATCTGGGTGTCATGGTTCATCAGTCACTGAAAGTGGGCATGCAGGTACAGCAGGCGGTGAAGAAGGCAAATGGTATGTTGGTCTTCATCGCTAGGGGATTTGAGTATAGGAGCAGGGAGGTCTTACTGCAGTTGTAAAGGGTCTTGGTGAGGCCTCACCTGGAATATTGTGTTCAGTTTTGGTCTCCTAATCTGAGGAAGGACGTTCTTGCTATTGAGGGAGTGCAGCGAAGGTTCACCAGACTGATTCCGGGGTGGCGGGACTGTCACATGAGGAGAGACTGGATCAACTGAGCCTTTATTCACTGGAGTTTAGAAGGATGAGAGGGGATCTCATAGAAACGTTTAAGATTCTGGCAGGACTGGACAGGTTAGATGTGGGATGAATGTTTCCGAAGTTGGGGAAGTCCAGAACCAGGGGACACAGTCTTAGGATAAGGGGTAGGCCATTTAGGACTGAGATGAGGAGAAACTTCTTCACTCAGAGAGTTGTTAACCTATGGAATTCCCTGCCGCAGAGAGTTGTTGATGCCAGTTCATTGGATATATTCAAGAGGGAGTTAGATCTGGCCCTTACGGCGAAGGGGATCAAGGGGTATAGAGAGAAAGCAGGAAAGGGGTACTGAGAGAATGATCAGCCATGATCTTATTGAATGGCGGTGCAGGCTCGAAGGGCCGAATGGCCTACTCCTGCACCTATTTTCTATGTTTCTATGTTTCACCCCAACCTGCATTATCAGGTAGAGAGCTGGCAGCAGCAACAAAATGTAAATGATGGTCGTGCCACTGTGTCACGGGAAATTGATCTGAATGACCCTGTGTATGTGCTAAACTATGGACATGGTCCCAAGTGGATCGCGGGCACGGTGATAGCTAAAGAAGGGAGTACGGTGTTTGTCGTCAATCCAGACAATGGACAAATCTGCAGAAAGCACCTGGACCAAACGAGGCTGCGGTTCACAGACTGCCCTGAACAACCCACAGCAGACACCACCTTCTTCGAGCCCACAACACACACCCAAAGGATCAACTATACCACCCCGGACCAGGAAATTGAACCCATCACGCCCAACAGCCCAGCAAGGCCATGCTCACCCAATAGCCCTGCAGGGCTAACAACACGCCAGCCCAGCGAGGGCACAGCCAACACACCAGAACAGATATTTGTACCGAGGTGGTCCACCAGGGAAAGAAAGGCTCCCGACCGCCTCACCTTGTAAATAGTTTTCACTTTGACTTTGGCAGGGAATGATGTTGTGTATCTGTAAAGCATGCACTCCCATGTTCCGCCACCAAGGAGCGCATCCCCTAAAGTCCCAAGGGATCCCAGCGGCCCCTAAGGCCTGTTCCTCACTCTGGTGTGTCTTAATAAAGACTGAGGTCACTGTTACTTTAACCTCCCTGTGTGCAATCTCATCTGTGTTAGGAACACAACAGAAGACAATTGAACAAGAGAGTCACAATTGATGGCGATCTGCCAATAGTTGTTTTCATCTCTTTATCTTTATGACTAAGATGATAAAGTTGCTAGGATTGCTGGAGAGACAAGCTCAGAGTTGTTGTCTCTGTGCCAGCAATGAGAGTTCTAAAAGTGGAAGACGTCATTTTGACTTTGTGCGATAGTATAAAACGGGTGATGATGAATCGACAGCAAGTATTACCCGATCAACACATTGAAATAGAAATAAAAATCCGGAGAGATGTAAAACGGGCTGCCAATTTGCTGTCTTCCATTTGCACTATCAATTACTCCCAGAGCCTGTTGCTTATAGATTTATTAGAGGCAATGATACTCACAGACAACACACGAGATCATGCGAAGGCTGCTCTGCAGGAGGGTCCCTCGATCTTCCCCATAATTCACGTCACAATGATTCGGTTGTTATTCCCTCAGCTCCAGGCCATTACATCACATACATCCCATGATCATTGCCCTTAGCTTACATTAACCTCCATTCAGCATTCCAGAGGCTTGTTGTCTCCATGGTGGAGTCCCATGGCCTTCGCTCATAGACTTCCTGTCTAATCACACCTAGGCGAAAGGGTAAAAGCCATTCCTTATATGGTTGTAGGATAGATAGATACACCCACCTCAAGGTTAGAACTACACAAACAATTATCATTATCACTCCAGCTTGTATCAACCACGAAAGGGCCTTGATGGTCTGGGCTGATTGCTCATGTTCCAGATACTGCCTGCTTCAGTAGTTTTTGGCAAACACTGGCTAACAAATTTGAATGCGCTTCGCCCGTTTTACAGGTGCAATACGGGTGCCCAAGGGCTCAGATGGCGTGCACCATGTCACGTGCTCATTCCGCACCGGGAGTGCGCCGCCTACCATATTGGCACGCGGAAGCCAAGCGCAAACAGCGGAAGGAGCGCACGACAACCCAAGCTCCACACCCACCCGTCCCTCCAACCACCGTCTGCCTCACCTGTGACAGAGACTGTCACCTGAGAACTCATATTAGTATGGGAGCAAGTCATCCTCAACCCCGGGGGACAGTCTAAGAAGAAGGTGTTGGATTGGGCTCCTCCTTGGCTGTTATTTAATATTTAAATAAAAGTCCAGCACTTGTTGTAGGGTCCTATAGTGAAACTGGGCTGCCCCAACGTCTGATTCACCACGTGATAAACTCGCTCAGCAACTCATGGCGCTAGCAGCCTAGAAAGACCCTGCAACAGCATAGAAACATAGAAACATAGAAAATAGGTGCAGGAGTAGGCCATTCGGCCCTTCGAGCCTGCACCACCATTCAATAAGATCATGGCTGATCATTCACCTCAGTACCCCTTTCCCGCTTTCTCTCCATACCCCTTGATCCCCTTAGCCGTAAGGGCCATATTTAACTCCCTCTTGAATATATCCAATGAACTGGCATCAACGACTCCCTGTGGCAGGGAATTCTGTGGAGAGGTTAACAACTCTCTGAGTGAAGAAGTTTCTCCTTATCTCAGTCCGAAATGGCCTATCCCTTATCCTAAGACTGTGTCCCCTGGATCTGGACTTCCCCAACATCGGGAACATTCTTCCCGCATCTAACCTGTCCAGTCCGTCAGAATCTTAAATGTTTCTATGAGATCCCCTCTCATCCTTCTAAACTTCAGAGTATAAAGGCCCAGTTGATCCAGTCTCTCCTCATATGTCAGTCCAGCCATCCCTGGAATCAGTCTGGTCAACCTTCGCTGCATTCCCTCAATAGCAAGAACATCCTTCCTCAGATTAGGAGACCAAAACTGAACACAATATTCCAGGTGAGGCCTCACCAAGGCCCTGTACAATTGCAGTAAGACCTCCCTGCTCCTATACTCAAATCCCCTAGCTATGAAGGCCAACATGCCATTTGCCTTCTTCACCGCCTGCTGTACCTGCATGCCAACTTTCAATGACTGATGAACCATGACACCCAGGTCTTGTTACACCTCCTCTTTTCCTAATCTGCCACCATTCAGATAATATTCTGCCTTCGTGTTTTTGCCACCAAAGTGAATAACCTCACATTTATCTACATTATACTGCATCTGCTATTTTCTATGTTTCTATTGGCGAGAAAGCAGGAGGAGGGTACTGAAGTTTCATGTTCAGCCATGAACTCATTGAATGGCGGTGCAGGCTAGAAGGGCTGAATGGCCTGCTCCTGCACCTATTTTCTATGTTTCTATGTTTCTATTTGCCCACTCACCTAACCTGTCCAAGTCACCCTGCAGCCTCTTAGCAACCTCCTCACACTTCACACCGCCACCCAGTTTAGTGTCATCTGCAAACTTGGAGATATTACACTCAATTCCTTCATCCAAATCATTAATGTATATTGTAAAGAGCTGGGGTCCCAGCACTGAGCCATGCAGTACTCCACTAATCACTGCCTCCCATTCCGAAAAGGACCCGTTTATCCCGACTCTCTGCTTCCTGTCTGCCAACCAATTCTCTATCCACGCCAATACATTACCCCCAATACCATGTGCTTTGATTTTGCACACCAATCTCTTATGTGGGACCTTGTCAAAGGCCTTTTGAAAGTCCAAATACACCACATCGACTGGTTCTCCCTTGTCCACTCTATTAGCTACATCCTTAAAAAATTCCAGAAGATTTATCAAGCATGATTTCCCTTTCATAAATCCATGCTGACTTGGACCGATCCTGTCACTGCTTTCTAAATGCGCTGCTATTTCATCCTTAATAATTGATTCCAACATTTTCCCCAATAGTGATGTCAGGCTAACCGGTCTATAATTACCCGTTTTCTCTCTCCCTCCTTTTTTAAAAGTGGTGTTACATTTGCTACCCTCCAGTCTATAGGAACTGATCCAGAGTCGATATACTGTTGGAAAATGATCACCAATGCATCCACTATTTCTATGGCCACCTCCTTAAGTACTCTGGGATGCAGACAATCAGGCCCCGGGGATTTATCGGCCTTCAATCCCATCAATTTTCCCAACACAATTTCCCGCCTAATAAGGATATCCTTCAGTTCCTCCTTCTCACTGGACCCTCGGTCCCCTAGTACATCCGGAAGGTCATTTGTGTCTTCCTTCGTGAAGACAGAAGCAAAGTATTTGTTCAATTGGTCTGCCATTTCTTTGTTCCCCATTATTAATTCGCCTGAGTCTGACTGCAAGGGACTTATGTTTATCTTCACTAATCTTTTTCTCTTCACATATTTATAGAAGCTTTTGCAGTCAGTTTTTATGTTCCTGGCAAGCTTCCTCTCGTACTCTATTTTCGCCCTCCTAATTAAAATCTTTGTCCTCCTCTGCTGAATTCTAAATTTCTCCCAGTCCTCAGGTTTGCTGTTTTTTCTGGCCAATTTATATGCCTCTTCCTTGGATCTAACACCATCCTTAATTTCCCTTGTTAGCCACGGTTGAGCCATCTTCTATGTTTTATTTTTACTCCAGACAGGGATGTACAACTGTTGAAGTTCATCCATGTGATCTATAAATGTTTGCCATTGCCTATCCACCGTCAACCCTTTAAGTATCATTTGCCAGTCTATTCTAGCCAATTCACACCTCATGCCGTCGAAGTTAGTTTTCCTTAAGTTTAGGACTCTAGTTTCTGAATTAACTGTGTCACTCTCCATCTTAATAAAGAATTCTACCATATTATGGTCACTCTTCCCCAAGGGGCCTCGCACAACAAGATTGCTAATTAGTCCCTTCTCATTACACATCACCCAGTCTAGGATGGCCAGCTCTCTAGTTGGTTCCTCAACATATTGGTCAATAAAACCATCCCTAATACATTCCAGGAAATCCTCCTCCACCGCATTGCTACCAATTTGGTTAGCCCAATCAATATGTAGATTAAAGTCGCCCATGATAACTGCTGTACCTTTATCGCATGCATCCCTAATTTCTTGTTTGATGCTGTCCCCAACCTCACTACTACTGTTTGGTGGTCTGTCCACAACTCCCACTAGCGTTTTCTGCCCTTTGGTATTCCGCAGCTCCACTCATACTGATTCCACATCATCCAAGCCAATGTCCTTCCTTACTATTGCATTAATTTCCTCTTTAACCAGCAACGCCACCCCGCCTCCTTTTCCTCTCTGTCTATCCTTCCTAAATGTTGAATACCTCTGGATGTTGTGTTCCCAACCTTGGTCACCCTGGAGCCATGTCTCTGTGATGCCAATTACATCATATCCATTAACTGCTATCTGCGCAGTTAAATCGTCCACCTCATATCGAATAATCCTCGCATTGAGGCACAGAGCCTTCAGGCTTGTCTTTTAAACACACCTTGCCCCTTTAGAATTTTGCTGTAATGTGGCCCTTTTTGTTTTTTGCCTTGGGATTCTCTTCCCTCCACTTTTACTATTCTCCTTTCTATCTTTTGCCTCTTTCTCCCTCTTGTTTCCCTCTACCTCCCTGCATAGGTTCCCATCCCCCTGCCATATTAGTTTAACTCCTCCCCAACAGCATTAGCAAATACTCCCCCGAGGACGTTGGTTCCGGTCCTGCCCAGGTGCAGACCGTCTGATTTGTACTGGTCCCATCTCCCCCAGAACCGGTTCCAATGCCCCAGGAATTTGAATCCCTCCCTTCTGCACCACTCCTCAAGCCACATGTTCATCTGAGCTATCCTGCGATTCCTACTCTGACTAGCACGTGGCACTGGTAGCAATCCTGAGATTACTACTTTAGAGGTCCTATTTTTAAATTTAGCTCCTAGCTCACTAAATTCGTCTTGTAGGACCTCATCCCGTTCTTTACCTATATCGTTGGTACCTATGTGCACCACGACAACTGGCTATTCACCCTCCATTTTCAGAATCTCCTGCACCCGCTCTGAGACATCCTTGACCCTTGCACCAGGGAGGCAACATTCCATCCTGGAGTCTCGGTTGCGGCCGCAGAAACGTCTATCTATCCCTCTTATAATTGAATCCCCTATCACTATAGCTCTCCCACTCATTTTCCTGCCCTCCTGTGCAACAGAGTCACCCACGGTGCCATGAACTTAGCTGTTGCTGCCCTCCCCTGATGAGTCATCTCCCTCAACAGTACCCAAAGTAGTGTATCTGTTTTGCAGGGGGATGACCACAGGGGACCCCTGCACTACCTTCCTTGCAGCGATCGTTAACGGGCTGATGCACCCCACACAGGTTCGTCTCTGGTCTGTCCTTTCACGCTGTTGGTTAACTTCTGGACAGTTTTTTTGCTGATTGTCTGTGTTGTACAACTATGTTATCACTGTTGCTAACAGGTGTTTAGTGCTGGACTGCTTTTGTCTGCCTTGAACACAGTTCTATTGTAATCATGGGTCATTTGGTAGTTCTGCCTTTGGGGCTCAAGATGGGCAGTGGGGGCCGGGGAATCGGGAGGCCATATTCATAGCAGGTCTTCAGGGAGCACTTCTCCTACCTACACCATGGAGCAATGTCTGAGGCATCTGTGCTTCACCAAGGAGGCTGTCCCCAAGCTATGACACCTGCAGCAGCCACAACTCCACCCTCAAACCAGGGCATGGGCAGCACTGCCTGTGGCTGTCAAGGTCACCGTGGCCCTTAACTTTTATGCTACAGGCTCCCTCCAGGCTGCATTAGATGACAGCAGCGGCATCTCCCAGTTATAACAAGGCCATCACAGAGGCGTTCCACACCTACATCACCTTCTCCATGGTCAGAACGAAGCAGGTCGAGAGAGCATTAGGCTTTGCCCGCATGGCAGGCTTCACCAGGGTCCAAGGTGCCCTGGTTTCCTGGCAGTAATCATGATTCAGTCACCTTGCGTCAGTCCTCTGTGCAGCCTTTATTCCAACCAGGCTGTCAGGTGACAGGCTGACTACCGGCCAACATGGACTATCCCCTTCCAACTAGGTTCGTGACTCCAGCTGCAGAGCTGGCTTCCAATGAGAGCCATGCTGCTACCAGAAATATTATCAAGCAATCAACGTGCTCAAGCAACGCATCCGCTGCCTGGACTGTTTGGGAAGAGCTTTGCTGTACAGCCCTGACCATGTATCCAGATTTCTGGTTGCCTAATGTCACGATAATGATAGACAGCTCTTTCCACCAGCTGAGTAGCAAGAGGCACAGGAGGACAATGAAGAGGAGGAGGAAGAAGAGGAAGAAGAAAAGGAGGAAAAATAGGAGGAGTAGGATGAAGAGGAGGAGGAGGAGGAGGAGGATGAAGAGGAAGAGGAGGAGCAGGAACAACATGGACCACCAGTGCCCCAAGCTGCCAGAGATATTAAAGCATATCTCATCTGAGTTCTTCGCGTGAACCAACCCTCACATTCCAATACTCCAACAATCCCGCAATCCCAAACAAAAAGAAATGAATCCAACGACTCAATTTCATCTGTGGTTAATATTTAATAATTAAGAATCACCCTTGTGTGATCTCTTAGTGCCTGTCCTGTGTCCTGTAGGAAAGGAATCTATCCTAGTTCTCCGCTGCAACCTCTCCCCACTGGTGATGGGGATGTTTCCTGGAGGGCTTTATGTCCCTGGGAGCAACAGGATCTCCTTCCACTTGTCGAGGCCTGGACCAAGGCCTCCAAAGCTGCATTAGAAAACCTGGGTGCCCTTTCTGTACCTCTTCCAGCCACTGTCGACCTCTCTCAGCCTTTCCCTGCTGTCTGCGGTCAGAGTGCACCTCACCTTTAAGAGATGCTGGCTGCCTTTAAGTGGTCTTTGTGAAGCCTGATTTTCCGCCTCCCCAAACAGGCATGAAGCTGATGAAAAGCACGGGTAGTGTTGGCCACACACTCGACTCATGACAATGAGCTGGCAGCACCAATTTAACATGATTATGCGTCCATGTGAGCAGGTGCCTGCAATGGGAGCCCCGTCCCTTGCACGCCCATTTTCAAGTATGATTGAATTTCTAGGGCACTGTTGTTTAATCACAAAATGCAACCCAAACAAAAAGAAATGGAGGGTTGGGGGTCGGTGCGGGGGGCTGGTGAATGCTGCTAACAGCATACCCGCCTAACCAGAAACTAGCAAAATCTTCAAAGAGGCTGACAACTCAAACTACACTGACTTGTAGTTACACTGAAAAAACTGTGGGGGACAGGCTTGTCATGACTTAAGCTGCAGGTATGCCCAAGATTCTATTTATTGTATCATCAGTCAGTGAGTCATATGCAGTCCCTGGAAATCGACTTGCTTCCACTCTATGTGAGTCCTCAGGTGACCGTACAGTCCAATACGGGAATTACAGTCTCTGTCACAGGTGGGACAGACAGTCATTGAAGGAAAGGGTGGGTGGGGAGTCTGATTTGCCGCACGCTCCTTCTGCTGCCTGCGCTTGGTCTCTGCATGCTCTCGGCGATGAGACTCGAGGTGCTCAGCGCCCTCCCGGATGCTCTTCCTCCACTTAGGGCGGTCTTTGGCCAGCGATTCCCGGGTGCCGGTGGGGATGTTGCACTTTATCAAGGAGGCTTTGAGGGTGTTCTTGAAACATTTCCTCTGCCCACCTGGGGCTCGCCTGCTGTGTAGGAGTTCCGAGTAGAGCGCTTACCTTGGGAGTCTCGTGTCGGGCATGCGGACAATGTGGAAGACGGATCACGGTGATACGGAGACACTCTGCATCCCCTCCCCCGACAGTTCATTCTTCATTCCTTCTCCCCTCACTTCCTTGCTGACACTCCCCACCCCCTCTCATGCTGCCACTCTTCAGCCTTTCGTCCTCCCTGCTCATGAAGGATCTCCTCCCTCCTTTCCCCACTCACAGCCACAATGTCAGGCTGCATTTCTGGAGACCAAAATTCTGCCTTTTGTAGGTATTCCTGATATCCTCGGAGGTGTAACAGGAGAACTCCTACCATTTTTTTTCAATGGGTCCCGTGGGAATTTTAACATTCACCTGAACAGGCAGATGGGACCTTGGCTTGCCACCTTACACAAGCAACAGCATTTCTAACAACTCCACACTCCCTCCGTATTTCACTGAAGTGTCGGCCAACTTTATCTGCTCTAGAGCTGGGTTTGAACCCACAACCTTCTGATTCAGAGTCCAAGTTGACACTCAGATGGATGGAACATTGTAACCTTTTTGTTCACAGTGGGAATTTCAGTACTGAATGCCATATTAATTTTTAGATCTTCAGAACAGCAAGTCTGATTGGAAAAGTTCTGTAAAAACAGTCAGTCAGTCATAGGCCGTCCCTCGGGGTCGAGGATGACTTGCTTCCACACTAGAAGTGAGTACTCAGGTGACTGATGAACTAATTTTAAACGATGGAGATACCTGTGTGTGAATTATTTTAACATGGGGTGCCCATTTCACACCAGTCACCACACGGGCTTGACGGAGCAAGGTCTTGGTCCAGTGGCAAGGGGATCAAAGACGACTGAAGACCAGGCTCCGCCGCATGTGCCAATAAATACACACAGATTCAAACATACTCATACTGTCCTCCTTCCTTCCTCCTTCCCACAGGACCTCTCTTACGTGGAATTCATAGTACGCAATGTAAGCCTCACGACCTCACAGCCTCACCATTGGCCCCTGCTGTATCTTCCCTTGGTCTTGTCCACGCTGCTCCATCTCTGGGCTCCGACCTCTCTGCTCCTCCGTGCCTCATCCATCGTCTCCTTGCCGGTCCTGACCTCCGGGCCTCGTCGGTCCCTCCCTCCGCTCCTCGCCGTAAAAACATCAGTGATGTCATTCCACAAATGACTATTTTCCTCGTACCAAATCTAATATTTTCACATATTTAAGAGATGTTGCCACTAGCACATTGTTATACACAATGAGATCGCCATCTCTATCAAGTGTAGCTGGAGAAAATAGCAATTCTGTAGACTGTAAGTCTGTGGAAAATTAATGTCTTCATTCTCTCTTGTTCTTTCTTATGGTTTCTTCCCACTCATGGGAGAGATGTCCTATGATGCACCATCCCAGTGTGGTTCTACCCCTCAGTGTTGTGAGCACTGGGCAGACAGGTTCCCAGCACTATACCACAGCTCTTCAGTAATCAGTTGCCAGGAGTCATTCAGTAAGATATAATTCTTCCAATATTTGTGACTGACAGATCCATGCGATTAGTTTTAGTATGTTCTATTCCATGTTATATGATATTTTCTGCAACGGTCAAATGGGGCTTAAAATGTAATTTTTTTTGTGTGGAATTTAGGGAAGGTGAAGTCATCAGAATAACTGGGACAGGGAAGAATACAGTGTAGGATGTTGTTGTGTATGCAATAACTGTTAGACTGAGTACTGTTTAACTCCAAAAGGTGTGACCTTGGCTCTGCTTTATTAAGGCCCAAAGTGACTAATATACAAAATGGCTGGCCTTTTATACTTGGGCTGCATACACGAGCGTGCAGCCTAATGGCCTCCAACAGTGATGCCATCTAGTGGCTAGTGATCCCAAACGTACATACATGACAATACCCCCCTCTGAGGTATTAACACAGTCTTTTACAAATTGAGACGGTCCGGTGTTTTACGGTCCTGGGTTGACTGTTTCAGTTCAACTCCAGCCTTGGGTGAGTGTTCAGAGTCTGTTGTGACTGGTGGCTGGGTGGCTGACCTGGTGGGAGTGACAATGGCCATGTCAGGGATTGAAAGTCCATTTTCATTGAACATGTCAGTGATTAAAAGTCCCGATTCACTGATGACCACTGAGTCCTCTGATGACTGGGGATAGGTTGGTTGGTTGTTGATTGTCTCTTCCTCCAACTGTTCCGGTTCATCTGTGTGCCGCAGCTTTGTCTGATCCATATGTTTCCTGCATTTTTGAGCTTGACAATAAATACGATGTTGCCCTCCTTGGCCATGACAGTACCAGCGATCCACTTGGGACCCTGACCATAATTCAGAACATATACAGGATCATTTACAGAAATATCGCATGACACAGCTGCGCGATCGTGGTACCCTTGCTAACTTTGTCTTCTTTATTCAACATGATTATTCAAGTCAGGGTGTACAAGAGATAGCTTGGTCTTAAGATCTCTCTTCATCATTAGTTCATCAGGCGAGACCCCAGTAAGCATGTGTGGTCTTGTCCAGTAACTAAGCAGTATGCATGACAGGCAGGTCTGCAGTGACCCTTGGGTTACTCGCTTTATACACTGCTTTATGATTTGGACAGCATTTTTTGCTTGCCCATTGGGTGCAGGTTTGAACGATGCTGACCTTACATGTTTGATACCATTGAATTTCATGAACTCTTGAAACTCCTGACTGGTGAAGCCGATCCGTTGTCGCTAACAATGATGTCAGGCACACCATGTGTCACGAACATGACACTGAGATTCTCAATGGTAGCTGTGGATGTGTTGGATGACATGATTATACACTCTATCCACTTCGAATATGCATCCAGCACAACTAAAAACATCTTCCCCAGGAAGGGACCTGCAAAGTCTATGTGGATCCTGGACCATGGTTTGGATGGCCACAACTACAGACTCAGCGATTCCGCTGGTGCTTTGCTGAGCTGTATGCAAGTGTTGCACTGATGCACACATGATTCCAGCTCAGAGTCAATTCCCGGCCACCATACATGAGACCTGGCGATTGATTTTGTTATATATGCAAACTATAGATATACTCTCTGTGTAGTCACTGTATAGTTGCATAAGATGGAGACTTGTTACCTGATGCACTGTTAATTACGTTTACACTGTGTATATTCTATGCTGGCACCACTAGAGGGTGCAACTGGTGGAGACCGGGGTTTCCTGCTCCTGTGACAGGGGCTGTCCACCAGAGGACACCTGCATAGGTGTGCAGGGCCCAGTATAAAAGGGTGCCCACCATGCTTGTGCCTCACTCTGGAGTTACGAATAAAGGACCAAGGTCACTACAGTTTGAATACAACACATTGCCTCATGGAGTCATTCATAGGTACATTACAGTCATAACAGCTTTCATCATCACAATGCCGGGATGTGTGCTATGTAGCTCATGTACAAATTTCTCTCTCCCTTTCTTGGGCATAACGATTGCCCCACAGGATACAATCCGACTGAATAGACAGTTCATCTTTGTGACGAATGTAAGGTTTGGTCTCCTCGCACATTTGCTTGGGTATGGCAGACCAATCACCTTTGAGGATGCAACTCTTCACCACCAATAAAATCGGGTCCTGGCTGGTCCAGGTCTTAACTTGTTGAGCCGTGACAGGGGTTCCTTCACTTTCAAAAGCATCCATAACTAACAATAGGTCCACCGGTTGTGGCGTTTCCACCTCCGGTGTGGGCAACGGCAGACGGCTCAAAGCATCAGCACAATTCTTAGTGTCAGGTCTATGGCAAATGACATAATCATAAGCAGATAATGTCAGTGCCCACCTCTGGATGCGGGATGAAGCATTGGTATTGATACCTTTGTTTTTAGAGAACAGTGAAATGAGTGGCTTGTGATCTGTCTCCAGTTCAAACCGAAGACCAAACAGGTACTGATGCATCTTTTTAACCCCATACACACAGGCTAGTGCTTCTTTCTCTACCATGCTGTAGGCTCTTTCCGCTTTAGACAAACTTTATGAAGCATACACGACATGTTGAAGTTTACCCGACTCATTAGCTTGTTGGAGCACGCAACCAGTTCCATATGACGAAGCATCACAGGCCAATACTAAACGTTTACATGGGTCATAATGTATCAGCTTGTTAGAGCAAAGCAGATTAGTGGCTTTCTCAAAAGCTCTGTCTTGAGACACACCCCACACCCAGTTGTCGCCTTTTCTAAGCAGCATGTGCAGTGGTTCTAATAAGGTGCTCAATTTAGTTAGGAAGTTACCGAAGTAATTGAGTAGACCCAGGAATGAAAGCAACTCCATCACATTCTGCGGCTTGGGTGCATTTTTGACGGCCTTGGTTTTCGTGTCTGTAGGCCTGATGCCGTCAGCAGCAATTTTCCTCCCCAGGAATTTGACTTCTGGTGCCATGAAGATGCACTTCGAGTGTTTCAGTCTGAGTCCCACTTTGTCCAGACGATGTAGAACCTCTTCCAGGTTGTTCAGGTGTTCCTCGGAATCACAACCTGTAATCAGGATGTCATCTTGGAACATGACGGTTCTGGGGACGGACTTCAGTAGACTCTCTATGTTCCTCTGAAATATTGCTGCAGCCAAGCAAATTCCAAAAGGGCACCTGTGATAAATAAACCGTCCTTTATGCGTGTTAATGCACGTAAGTCTCTTCGACGTCTCGACCAGCTCCTGTGTCATGTAGGCCAATGTCAAGTCCAGCTTGGTGAACGACTTCCCCCCCCGCTACTGTTGCAAACAAGTCATCAGCCTTCGGTAACGGGTACTGATCTGGTTTCGAAACCCTGTTGATCGTAGCCTTGTAGTCTCCACAGATTCTGACTGTGCCATCACTTTTCAGCACAGAAACAATGGGGCTGGCCCATTAATTAAATTTAATCGGTGATATGATCCCTTCACGCTGGAGTCTGTCCAGTTCAATTTTGACATTCTCCCTCATCATATACGGAACTGCCCGAACTTTATGATGGATGGGTTTTGTATCCTAGTCCACGTGGATCTGCACCTTGGCTCCCGTGAAGGTGCCAATGCCTGGTTCGAACAGCGAGGAGAACTTGCTCAGTACTTGGGCATATGTATCTTTCTCCGACAACAACGCCTTGATGTCGTTCCAATCACATCTGATTTTTTCAAGCCAGTTCCTGCCAAACAGCGTTGGGCCATTGCCTGGGACAATTGAAAGCGGTAACTCATGAACTGCACCGTCATACGACACTTTAATTATGGCACTACCAATCACCGTTATGAGTTCTTTGGCGTACGTGCACAACTTGGCATTGACTGGACTCAGCCTGGGCCTCACAGCCTGAGTATCCCACAGCTTGTCGAATGCCCTCTAGCTCATTATCGATTGACTCGCCCCCGTGTCCAGTTCCATCGATACCGGCACCCCATTAAATTTTACATTGGTTATTATCGGTTTGCTCTTAGTTAGGAACGAGTATCGTCCATACACTTCCTCCTCTGCTATCTCGGATTGCGTATCCGGATCTGCGCTAGTCTGACCATCATCCTCCACGTGGTGTGTCGCAGCACGCTTGCTCATCGGCGGACACTTGCGCTGGAGATGCCCCACTCTCAGACAACCTTTGCAATTATATTGCTTAAATCGGCACTGCTGGTGCCGGTGATTTCCCCCACAATGCCAACACAGAGAAATCGGATGCATTCCCGCTGGTGGACTTTGGGCAGCCACAGGTTTCGCATACGCAATCAGGTAGGCCCTGCCATGTGCTGCTCTGCCGAACGCCGAATCAATCATATTTACAGTACTTGCCAAGTTTTGATTTTTCACTGATATCTGCTTTAGATTTCTATCCGTCGTCATGCATGACTGAGCGATCGTGATGGCCCTGTTCAAGTCCAACGTCTCCACCGCCAGTAGTTTATGCAGGATCACCTCGTGGTTGCTGCCGCTTACAAAGAAGTCCCGCAGCATGTCTGCCAACACAGCCCCGAACTTACACGGTCTCGCTAGACGTCTCAGGCTGACAACAAATTCCGCTGCATTCTGGCCCTCTGAGCGAACGTGTAAAATCTGTATCTCAAGATGATGATGCCTTCGTCTGGCTTAAGGTGGTCCTTTACCAGTGTACACAATTTTTCATACGTTTTCTCTGTTGGACTCACAGGCAGGAGTAGATTCTTTATCAGACCATAAATTTTTGGACCGCAAACCGTGAGGAATACCGCCCGGCGCCGATCTGCATCGCTGATCTCCTCCATTTTGTTGGCCACGAAGAACTGGCTCAAATGGCTCACAAAGTCTGCCCAATCTTCTCCTTCCACAAATTGCTCCAACAATCCAATTGTGCTCATTTTTGCATGCAAATGTTCTTGTTGCCTTGTCGCCAAATGTTATGTATGCAATAACTGTTAGACTGAGTACTGTGTAACTCCAAGAGGTATGATCTTGGCTCTGCTTTATTAAGGCCAAAAGTGACTAATATACAAAATGGCTGGCCTTTTATATTTGGGCTGCACACACGTGCATGCAGCCCAATGGCCTCCAACAGTGACGCCATCTAGTGGCTAGTGATCCCAAAAGTACATACATGATAGATATGAACGTGGCTGGTGAGTTGGCATAATGAACAGCATGTTCACAATATTTCACCTTGCGTTAAATACAAGAATGTGTCCCGTGTTCAAGGTATGTAAGAGTGGGCTGGGTTGAATTGTCTGCAAACCTCTTTTTGCTTCAAACCTGTGGGGAAATATCTCATTTTCTCTGCCACTCAGTAACAACAACAACTTGTGATTATATAGCACCTTTAACGTAGTAAAACGTCCCAAAAAGCATCACAGGAGGGTTATCAAACAAAATTTGACACCCGGCCCCATAAGAAGATAGCAGATCCATCCCATGATCTGGAGAACTCAGTTTACAGAAACTTTGGGCCCAAAATTGCATCCTCCCACACTGCAGCACAACAGATCAAGACACCAATGCAAAAGGTCACTGCGTAAAGCTTGGAGATACACTGGAGAGCTTTCTGGAAAACATCAGCTTTAAATGTCATGCTGGCACATCAAACTGTGTTATATAGTTCCAATAAAATAATGGGTTTGAGCAATCAGGACAAAATGTAATTTTAACAGCAAATTCCATGTAAAAGGGAAAATATTGGGCCAGAATTTGCAGTCAAAATAGCGATGAGGCTAATTATGTTATTGATGCGCGAATGCTACAGCACCTGCAGATGAGGGGCAGATGCGCGGTTAAATGCATAAATCCAAACATTGTTATCTGAGATGCACCGCTAGACCTTTAGCTTCTCAAAAATGGCATCCCGCTGTCCAGCTCACCATTGAAGGCCATTGAATGGCGTGTTGTTGCACTTGAGCTGTGCATGCGAGCGGCCGCGCAGGAAGCTGGAGTGAGCCACGCAGTACAAGAAGCAGGCCGTTCAGGCACTCACAACTCCGTCAGGCATGCAGGGAGCGCGCTTCTATTGAACATTATTGACTGCTTTGAACCGACTCTACTGACTGACCAATCAATGCTGGTTTTTCACAGGTCTGTCAGTCTGTCATCTTTTAGTGCCCTTGTCATTGGGTGGTTCAGCTCTGTCCAATCACACACAGCGCTTACTGACAGGCGAACAGATCCTATGACGGGTGAAGGATTCGGCTCCATATTTGTGAAGTAGAAGATAGGCCTTAGCAACTAATAACATAATAAAGGTAAAATAAAAATAGGTATCAGCAGTCAAAGCAGGTTATAGTAAACACAGAAATCAGCCCCATCGATGTCTAATTGGTACAGCTTTTATATTGTTTCATCTGGATTTTCTTGCCGTGTACTTCAAGCTCCTTACCTATCTCTGCTTCCAGGATGGGGCCTCAGGGAAATCACTTAAAATACCTCATTCTTCCTGTCTCCATTGGGTTTACATTCTAACTCTGCTAAACCTTTTATTTTAATACGCTTCCTTTATCCGACAGTTAGAGAGTATGTGAGAAAAATATGTAGACTCTCCAGTTTCTTTTGAAAATATATAAAGGCAAATTTTCAGACTTGAGTAGTTTTACTATCTGTATAAACTGCAATCTGTGCCATATGAATACTTTTATAATTTCTAAAAGTTTTACATCTCAGGTCTCAACCAGGGGTTCATGGCCCCCAAAAGGGACGCGAGAAGATTTCAGGGGGCCATCAGTTGGTTTGCCCCATCAATATACAGGGGAGAATACTAATGTTAATGCCATGAACATCAGTAGTCTCCCCTGTATATTGAGACGAGTGAAATAGTCTCAGGCTCTCAGCACTATAAAGACTGTGCATGCGCAGTCAATTCAGGTTCCTATTGGATGGACACCATTTCTACGCTGCTTAGAGTCTATCCCTTGTGCGTCACTGATTTACCTCCGCAAGATTTTTTTTTGATGCAGTTTATGGGTCTGCTGTAATACTTCCCCTCATGTGGAGCCTCCCTGTATCGGCTTGAAGTTACTCGCAGGTTTTCCCCATTAAACTGCTCCCTCAGACAGGGTGCCATAATGGAGGAGCGGCGAATGTTTGTGGCGGAGGTGGCGCGAGATCGTGATGGAGGAGTGGTGAGAGATTGTGGCAGAGGTGCGGCAAATGAGGGTACAGGGACCAGAAGAGTTGAGGGCTCAGGGGCAGCACGGGCCAGCCCTCACTGCGATATGTGTGCGCACTAGGTCAGTAAGCAGAGCATGTCTCCAGTCGTCCTGGTTAACCCTTGCCACTGGACCAAGACCTAGCTCTGTCAAGCCCGTGTGGTGACTGATGTGCAACAGTCACCACACGTTAAAAAAATCCACACGTGGGCATCTTCCACCCCTTTAATTGGAGTTCAGGACTAGAATATCGGGTCCTTCATTGAAACATCTGTGAACCCATGGGGAAGCAAGTCATCCTTGTTCGAGGAACCACCTATGATGATGATGCCGTAATGGAGACGTTGCGTATGGGGAGGGGGAATGGGGGGAGGGGGGGTGGGGATGAAAGAGACTATCCATTCGAATCTCTGGGCCTGCAGCAAGGCCGTAATAACAAACATAATGTAACTGTAAGTCTTGCTGAATAAATATCAACTGTAATCACTTGCATTGTTGTATATATGCTTTAAGTGATTGTGTTGGTGGTAGTGGTTGTTGTTGTAAACTGTCCATGGAAAAAAAACTTGCGCTCACAGGAGTTTGTGGCTCGCCCAGTGCAAATAATAATTCGAGGGAACATTGCTTGTGCGGTAGATACGAACTAAACTCGTCACAGAAAGTTAAGTCTTGACCATTTCAATATAAGTACACTTTTAACGATGTGACAATTATTAATTACTGCCAGTCAACCTCTCTGACACCAAAAATTAACTATTACAAGTGTGGACCCTCATTTCATCAGGTTTTAATTGTTGTTGGAGATACTAAAAAAAAACTTCTCATTTCTCGCTCTCTATCCAATCTTTCTTTCCCTCTCTCTATTTCTCTTGCTGTACCTGATTTTACATTGAATTCACCCACTCTAATTTACTCTTCCTTGCTCAGACCTTGCGCTGTTAAGTTCTCAATCCTTCAATCGGATTGGTTAAGGAGATACACAGTTGTTTGATCTGTTCTCGGCTACCCGTGTCCTAACTCGCACCAAGTCCCACTCACCCATCACCCCTGTGCCCGCTGACCTACATCGGCTTCCGGCTAAACAATGCCTCAATTTCAAAATTCTCATCCTTATTTTCAAATCCCTCCATGGCCTCGCCCCTCCCTATCTCTGCAATCTTCTCCAGCTGCACAACACCCCCCCGCCCCCCCCCCCCCCCAGATATCTGCGCTCCTCTAATTCTGCCCTCTGATTATAATCGCTCAACCACTGGTAGCCGTGCCTTCTGTTGCCTAGGCCCCAAGCTCTGGAACTCCCTGCCTAAACCTCTCCGCCTCGCTACCTAATTTCTACTTATGCGGCTCGATGTCAACATTTTTAGTGCATGCTCCTGCGAAACGCCTTGGGACGTTTCACTACGTTAAAGGTGCTATATAAATACAAAGTATTGTTGTTGTTCACTCAGGTCCCAGATGTTCTGTTACCCTCGCAGTGCCGTTATCAGCTCACACTTTTAGCAACTCTCCACACAAAAAATGTAAATGTGCAAGGGCAAGTGCACCTAATGGCAGGTGGCGTTAGCTGCCCTGACATGGCAAATTATGGCCCAATAAGTTTTAAGATGACGTTACCTTTGCAGAAAAATATAAAATTGAAGTAGGTGGGACTCTCTTCCCACATCCCAAATATTCCTGGCTGAAAAGTTAATCTCTTTTGCACACGTCTGTTTCCCAAAAAATACCACAGCATTAAAAAAAAAGCTTTTATTTTAATATTTCTTGTCGGCTGCATGATTCATAACAAATTAAAACTGGCGTGAGCCTTTTTCCCTGTAAATATACTTCTTGGAACCGTCATAAGAATTGACTGGTGTATTAGTGGGTTGGAAATGGTTCCAGGTCTCTTGGAAAATATTTCCAGGAGATATTTTCGTACCATTACATTGCAGTTACATCTTGAATAATTATCCGTCTCAACAAATGTTGCAAAATAGAACACGGACAAGAAAAACTCGAACAAGTGACACTTAGGGACTAGAAAAATCTTGAAAATAAGCCCACTGTATTTTTTTAAAATTTAAATTATGCCTTTGCTTCTTTCACTATGACTTTGTTCTTTCTTGCTTTTCTGAAGATGTGACTTGCCCTAGGGTATGGTTCCACGGACATCAGCTGTCCTCCCATATCTCACATAAGTGTCATCAATGGGCTATTCAACTATTCCCGGCCTCACTTGTCTTCTCCACAAGTGGACTTCTCAGACCGGATCACTGACCAGTAACCAGATGTTCTTTTTAACACCCCCCCTTCCTAACTCAGGCCACTGAGGCCATTTGTAATTCCTCTATTACCACCTAATTGGTGTCAGTTAATTCGACACCAACAGGTAATGACATTTGGAACCTCCCTACCTGTATGACTCAGTTACACACTTTTTAAGCACTTTTACCCATGCAGCTATCAGCATCAGGTGAGGTCTGCCTTTTTTTAGATGGCTCCCCAGGGCATTCCTCCATTCCTCTTGACTTTGGGTGATAATGTAAAATGGGCAATAGCGAATGGGCAGCTCGTTTTACATCTTTCCCGATTTGTAGTTCCATTGAAGCCAATGGTAATGAAAATGGGGAGAGTATGTAAAATGGGTGGCTGATCTGAGAGCGCCCGTTTTACACTGTTGCGCAGAGTCAGAATTACCCCTCTGTTTACTAGCAGTATTTTGGTAAACAGAGAGTAAAGAAAAATAACGAGAGAAAAAAACTTAAAACCATTCCAGTCTGTTTCTAGTTATTGAATGTCACTTTGAATTCTATCCATTTAAAGTGAAAATAGATACTGTAATGTAATCTGAGTCTCTATTACACAAGTGCGTTACTGAAGGCACAAATTTGAAATTAGAACCAATGTCACTATGACAACGGCAGTAATTATACAGCGATCTCTGGCTTCGGAGACAAATCTGTCACTGAATAATCTCTGAGTAATGCGACATGTCCTTCACTGAGTTAAATGAATACAGGTGAGAGGATGATTATAAAAAAAAGGGGGGGGGGAAATCCCTTGTGAATGGAGAACCATTTCTGTCGGACTCCTGACAGAGCTTAGCTCAGCAGGTGTTTGGCACCGGCGTGAGAAATTTTTGAAGTTGCTGTTGTGGAGCCACAGAGCCTGTTGGAGATTTTCTTTAAAGCAGGAAAAAAAAACATTACAATAAGTTGGGTTAAAACTTTCCAAATCACTGGTTATGTCTCAACTGGAGTATTGTGTCCAATTCTAGGCACCAGTCCTTAGGAAGGGTGTCAAGACCTTGGAGAGGGTGCAGAGGAGATTTATTAGAATGATGCCAGGAATGAGGGACTTCAGTTATGTGGAGAGACAGGAGAAGGTGGGATTGTCCTCCTTAGAGTAGAGAAGGTTAAGGGGAGATTCAATTGAGATGTTCAAAATTATAAGGGGTTCTGATAGAGTAAATAAGGAGGAACTTTTTCCACTGGCAGGTGGCTGAGTAACCAAAGGTCACAAATTTCAGATAATTAGCAAAAGAACCAGAGGAGAGATGATTTTTTTCAGCAAGCTGTAATGATCTGGAATGCACTACTTGAAAGGACGGTTGGAAGCAGATGCAACAGTAACTTTTAAAAGGGCATTGGATAAATAATTGAAAAGGAAAAAAATGCATGGCTATGGGGAAGGAGTTGGAACTGTAACACAGCAAAAATAAATTCCTGCAGGACACGAGCGCAGCCTTTGAAGATAAGAAATAAAATGTTACAGGGCCCGAACTCAGTCGAAGCCAAGGCCCGCCCAAGTGCCGCCCAAAGTACCGCCATTTATCGCCAAGAGACCGGGTGGTACTTTGTCTGGAAGATTCCTCTAAAAAAGGTGTCAGTACCGCCCGGCGACAAAATAACGGCTTACGCCATCAGTCTGGGCGGCAGCGGGCAGGAGCTCTCACTCTCGGCGGCAAATGCGCTTGTCGCCCGAATGCTGCCGAGGTTGGAGTCGGGCCCAGGGAGGGTTGAAGACCTGCAAATAAAAATCATAGCAAAAAAAACACCGCAGCACCTTCTGGGGACCCCATCCACTGTAAAATTTAAAAAATGTATATGTTCACTAACCTTTTTTAATCCGTTCTTTGTACTTACTGTCGGGGTTAGAACAGCCTCCTCGCAGCGGTCCTTCCCCCTGCTGGCACCACTTCCACCCGCGCCAATCTGGCAGCTCGGCGAGCGGGAGGCCACTTACGCTACTTGGCCGCCAGAGGACGTCAGCGGGCGGTTCCCGGCGGGACTCCCCTCCCGCCCGCTACAGCCCAAGTGGAAAATGGCAAAGAGGGGAGACCGGCAGCAAAACTCAATGGCAGTCGGCAGCAGTGGGCCACCAATATTGGGGCCACGGAGTTTATAAATTGAACCTAATGAAATAAAGCTTTCTGAAGCACAGCAGTTCACAGATGCAGAAAATCCATTTGCATGCAAGTTGTGAACAGCTCCAAATTTTATCCACTCACTTCAATTACATTCTAGCCCATTTTAACACATCCTTTGACATGAGAAAGGATTAGCAGGAATCACTGCATAATGGTGTATGTGAAGAACCTCGCTCGACCTCGCTGCTCCTCCCGTCCTCGCTCCTGGGCCTCGACCTTGTTCCTGGGTCCCATCTCGCAAGAGAGAGATCCGGAGGAGCAAGGTCGAGGCCCAGCAGCAAGGTCGGGACGAGCAGGGGCCGAGAGAGGCACAGCGAGGTTGGGACCCAGGAGCGAGGTCGAGGCCCAGCAGAGAGGTCAGGAGAGGAGCAGCGAGGTCAGGGCCCAGGAGCGGGGTCGGGGCCCAGGAGCGGGGCCCGGGACAGGTGCCGTGAGGCCGGGATCCAGGAGCGAGGTCGGGGCCTAGGAGTGAACTCAGGACTCAGCACTGAGGTCGAAGCCCAGGAATGATGCAGAATGGACCAGCAGTGGGGTCGGGGCCCAGGGAAGGAGCAGCATGGGCCAACAGTGAAGTCAGGAGGACTACACTGCACTCTATGAAACCCAGGGATAGAGGACAGTAGGAGTATGTTTGTGTGTGTACGCTAGGCCTATGCAGTAGAGCCTGGTCTCCAATCATCTTGGATCCCCTTGTCATTGGACCAAGGCCTTGCTGTGTCAAGCCTGTGTGGTAGCTGGTGTGCAACGGCCACCCCACAATAAAATAATTCACACACATGCATCTTCCACCCTTTAAAATGAAGTTCAGGACCTGGAACGTCAGGACCCTCATGGACAACCCCAACAGCAACAGACCGGAACGCAGTACTCCTATCATTGCCCGGGAACTCAGATGATTCGACATAGACATCGCCGCCCTAAGTGAGACTTGGCGGGCAGGGGAAGGCTAGCTCAAGGAACAAGATGGTGGTTACACCTTCTTCTGGAAAGGTAAACCAGAAGAAGAACGCCGCCTCCATGGGGTAGGCTTCGCCATAAAAAATGAGCTAGTCGGGCGTCTCAGAGACTCCCCTTGAGGATTAAATGAATGCTTCATGGACCTTCGGCTCACCCTAGCCTGGAACCAGTGCGCTATGGTCATCAGTACGTCCACCCCAACACTGGAAGCTACAGACGAGACCAAAGAGGAATTCTACTCCAGCCGTGAACAATCCTTGTCCCGAGTCCCAAAGGGGAACAAGCTGATCTTCCTTGATGACTTCAACGCCAGAGTTGGAAAGGACACAGATGTCTGGGGAGGTGTGATCAGCAGAGAGGGGGTAGGGAAAACCAACTCCAACGGTACCCTCCTCCTGGCGAAATGCTTAGAACATGGCCTTGTCATAACCAACACCTTGTTCCATCAGAGCGAAAGTATAAGGCTTCATGGCACACCCTCACTCCAAGCACGTTTCAAGAGTTGGTTACTCCGCAGCTTAAAGGCGTGCAGGTAGAGGGGAAGTGGGTGACCACCAGACGTAGTAAGTGTGCTAGGCAGGTAGCGCAGGAGTCCCCCCGTGAGTCCATTTCGCTTTCAAACCAATATTCACTTCTGAGTATCGGTACGGATGCTGGTGCCTCTGGGGAGTGCAGCCAGAGCCAATTCCTAGACACCACGGGTGGCTCAGCTGCACAGTGGTGAGGGACGAAGAACAAAAGAGCCCTAGTGATAGGGGATTCTATAGTTAGGGGAACAGACAGGCATTTCTGCGGCCGTACACGTGACTCCCGAATGGTTTTGTGCCTCCCTGGTGCCAGGGTCAAGGATGTCACAGAGCGGATGCAGGGCATCCTGTGGGGGGGGGGTGGGGGCGGAGGGTAAACAGCTAGAGGTCGTGGTCCATATCGGGACCAATGACATAGGTAAAATAAGGGATGAGGTCCTACAGGAAGAATTCAGGGAGCTAGGAGGAAAATTAAAGTGTAGGACCTCAAAGGTAGTAATCTCCGGGTTACTACCAGTGCCACATGCTAATGAGTATAAGAATAGAAGGATAGAGAGGATGAACACGTAGCTGGAAAGTTGGTGTAGGAGGAAGGGCTTTAAATTCTTGAGGCATTGGGACCACTTCTGGGGGAGATGGGACCAGTACAAACTGGACGGGTTGCCCTCAACAGCGCCGGGACCAATATCCTTGCGGGGAGTTTTGCTAGTGCTGTTGGGGAGAGTTTAAACTAGCTTGGCAGGGGGATGGGAAACTGAGAACAAATTCAAAAGGGAAGGAAGTAAAGCAGAAATTGGATAGCAAGAATCTAGAAAACGAATCTGTAAGACAGAGGAAACAGGGCTTAGTATGTAGTAAACAAGGAGGTCTTCCTGTGCTGAATGGTATATATTTTAATGCAAGGAGTATAGTGAATAAGGCGGATGAGCTAAGAGCACAGGTAGACACTTGGGAGTATGACATTATAGCCATTACAGAAACATGGCTGAAATATGGACAGGTTTGGCAGATCAATATTCCTGGCTACAGGATTTTTAGACAAGATAGAGAGGGGGGTAAAAAGGGGGGGTGGGGGTTGCAGTACTGATTAAAGAAACTATTACAGCGGTGAGGAGGGATGATATGTTAAAGGGATCATCAAATGAGGCTATATAGGTCGAACTGAAAAATAAAAAAGGAGTGATCACACT
Source organism: Pristiophorus japonicus (assembly GCF_044704955.1). Classification (NCBI taxonomy): domain Eukaryota; kingdom Metazoa; phylum Chordata; class Chondrichthyes; family Pristiophoridae; genus Pristiophorus; species Pristiophorus japonicus. Next base: position 249,904,999 of record NC_091981.1, read on the forward strand.
GCTGGGCATGTATTATAGACTCCCAAACAGTGAAAGGGAGATAGAGGAGCAAATGTGTAGGCAAATTGCTGTGAAGTCCAAAAACCATAGGGTAGTAATAGTAGGGGATTTTAACTATCCAAATATTGATTGGGACAAATTTAATGTGAAGGGTATAGAGGGTGTGGAATTCCTGAAATACATTCAAGAGAACCTTTTTAGTCAGTATGTATCAAGCCCAACACGAGAGGGGGCGGTCTTGGATTTAGTTTTGGGGAATGAAGCTGGGCAGGTTGAAGGGGTATTAGTGGGAGGGCACTTGGGTGCCAGTGACCATAATTCAGTCAGATTCAAGTTGGTTATGGATAAGGACAAGAATAGGCCTGGAATAAAAGTTCTGAATTGGGAAAAAGCTAATTTTGCAAAGTTAAGGAGTGATTTGGCCATGGTGGACTGGAAACAGCTACTTGTGGGTAAATCAGTGTCGGAACAGTGGGAGGCTTTTAAGGAGGAGATTCGGAAGGCTCAGGCCAAATATGTGCCCTTAAAGAAAAAGGCTGGGAAAAATAATTCTAGAGCCCCCTGGATGTCTAGGGACTGACAGGGGAGGATTAAGAAAACAAGGGATGCTTAAGTCATATACCAACGGCTAAATACTTTAGAACCTTTAGAGGAATATAAAAAGTTAAGAGGCAAAATTAAAAAGGATATTAGGAATGCTAAGAGAGAGCATGAGAAATTCTTGGCCAGTAAAATTTAAGGAAAACCCTAAGATGTTCTATAAATATATTAAGAGTAAGAGGGTAACTAAAGAAAGGGCAGGGCCTATTAGAGACCATGAGGGTAATCTTTGTGTGGATGTGGAAGATGTTGGTAAGGTTCTTAACGAATATTTTGCATCTGTTTTCACAAAGGAAAGGGGCAATGCAGATACTGCTATCGAGGAGAAGTGTGATATTGTAGATGAAATAAATATAATGAGAGAGGAAGTAGATAAGTCCCCAGGCCCAGATGAAATGCATCCCAGGCTGTTGAGCGAAGTAAAAGAGGAAATAGCAGAGGCCTTGACCATCATTTTCCAGTCCTCTTTGGATCTAGGCATGGTGCCGGAGGTTTGGAGGACTGCTAATGTAATATCCTTGTTTAAGAAAGGAGAAAGGGACAGGCCGAGTAATTACAGGCCTGTCAGCCTAACCTCAGTGGTGGGAAAATCTTTGGAAAAAATCCTGAAAGACAAGATAAATCTGCATTTGGAAAGGCAAGGATTAATTAGGGACAGTCAGCACGGATTCCTTAAGGGAAGATCGTGTCTGACTAACCTGATTGAATTTTTTGAGGAGGTAACCAAGAGGGTCGATGAGGGTAGTGCGTACGATGTACTTTATGGACTTTAGCAAAGCTTTTGATAAGGTCCCACATGGTAGACAGGTCATGAAGGTTAAAGCCCATGGGATATAGGGCAAAGTGTCAAGTTGGATCCAAAATTGGCTTGGAGGTAGGAAGCAAAGGGTAATGATTGATGGATGTTTTTGTGACTGGAAGGATGTTTTCAGTGGGGTTCCACAGGGCTCAGTACTGGAACCCTTGCTTTTTGTGGTATATATCAATGATTTAGATTTGAATATAGGGAGTATGATTAAGAAGTTTGTAGACAACACTAAGATTGGCTGTGTGGTTGATAATGAAGAGGAAAGTCATGAGCTGCAGGAGGCTATCAATCCACTGGTCAGATGGGCAGAGCAGTGGCAAATGGAATTTAATTCAAAGAAGTTTGAGGTGATGCACCTTGGGAGGACTAATAAGGAAAGGGTATACACATTAAGTGGTAGGCCACTTAATATCATCATCATAGGCAGTCCTTTGGAATCGAGGAAGACTTGCTTCCGCTCTTAGCATGAGTTCTTAGGTGGCTGTACAGTCCAATACGAGAACCACAGTCTCTGTCACAGGGGGTGGGACAGATAGTTGTTGAGGGAAAGGGTGGGCAGGGAGCCTGGTTTGCCGTATGCTCCTTCCGCTGCCTGCGCTTGATTTCTGCATGTTCTTGGCGATGACACTCGAGGAGCTCAACGCCTTCCAGAATGCACTTCCTCCACCTAGGGCAGTCTGTGGCCAGGGACTCCCAGATGTCAGTGGGGATGTCGGACTTTATCAGGGACGCTTTGAGGGTGTCCTTGTAATATTTCCTCTGTCCGCCTTTGGCTCGTTTGCCTTGGACGACTTCCGAGTAGAGCGCTTGCTTTGGGAGTCTCGTGTCTGGCATGCGAACTATGTGGCCTGCCCAGCGGAGCTGATGAAGTGTGGTTAGTGTTTCAATGCTGGGGATGTTGACCTGGATGAGGACGCTAACGTTTGTGCATTTGTCCTCCCAGGGGATTTGCAGGATCTTGCGGAGACATCGCTGGTGGTATTTCTCCAGCGACTTGAGGTGTCTACTGTACATGATCCACATCTCTGAGCCATACAGGAGGGCGGGTATTACTACAGCCCTGTAGACCACGTAATAGTGTAGATGAACAAAGGGACCTTGGAGTGCTTGTCCACAGATCCCTGAAAGTAGCAGGCCAGGTGGATAAGGTGGTTAAGAAGGCATACGGAATGCTTGCCTTTATTGGCTGAGGTATAGAATATAAGAGCAGGGAGGTTATGCTTAAATTGTATAATACTTTGGTTAGGCCACAGCTGGAGTATTGCGTGCAGTTCTGGTCGCCTTATTATAGTAAGGACGTGATTACACTAGAGAGGGTGCAGAGGAGATTTACTAGGATGCTGTCTGGAATGGAAAATCTTAGTTATGAGGACAGATTGGATAGGCTGGGTTGGTTCCCATTGGAACAGAGGAGGTTGAGAGGAGACCTCATTGAGGTGTACAAAATATTGAGGGGCCTGGACATAGTGGATAGTAAGGGTCTATTTCCATTGGTGGAGGGGTCTATTACCAGGAGGCATAGTTTTAAGGTGGTTGGTGGAAGGTTTAGAGGGGATTTGAGGGGGGGGGGGGCTTCTTTACGCAGAGGGTTGTGGGGATCTGGAACTCGCTGCCTGGAAGAGTGGTGGATGCAGAAACCCTCACCACTTTTAAGAGATGGTTGGATGGGCACTTAAAGTGCAGTAACCTGCAGGGTTACGGACCTAGAGCTGGTAATTGGGATTAGACTGGATGACCTTTTGTTGGACGGCACAGATATAATGGTAACTACTGCAGGGAATAGAATACAGCCAGGGTGAGCTCCTGGACTAGTTTCGATCGCCTGGATGGGTTGGAGAGGAATTTTCCCAGATTTTTTCTCCCTAAATTGGCCTGGGTTTTTATCTGGTTTTTGCCTCTCCCAGGAGATCACATTGTTGTGGTTGGGCTGGAGTGTAGAATGTTTTAGTAAAAGGGGTGTCGCAGTTGTGGTGAGGTGGATTGGTTGGGCTGGGTGTTCTTTGCCTTTCCGTCATTGTTCATAGGTTTATTTGTAACCTTTAGGGCTGCTGACCAAGGGCCATGTGGCTCTTTGTCGGCCGGCGCGGACACAATGGGCCGGAATGGCCTCCTTCTGCACTGTAAATTTCTATGTTTCTATGTTTCTATCATCCGCGCCATGAGGAGAGCTGACGACTGCTGGACGGACCACAGCCTAATCCGCTCTGTCATCTCCATCAATGTAGCCCCAAAACAGCGGCGGCAACAGAAACAATGTCGCAGGAAAATCAACGCTGGAGCACTCAAAGAAAGCCCTATTCAGCCAGCGCCTCACAACCAACCTGACAACTCCCAGTGATCCAGAGACGCAGAGTGTCCACAGCGCCTGGTCTGCCCTCAAGGCCTCCATAATTAGCACCTGTGAGGAGATGCTTGAGCACTCGACCAGGAAATACCAAGACTGGTTCGATGAGAACGACCAGGAGGTCTAGGAGCTAATAAGCCGCAAGCGCACGACATTCTTGAACTGGAAATAGCAACACAACTCGAGAGCAAGAAAGCAGCTCTATAAACGTCTGAAGGCCGAGATCCAACAAAAATCTCGCAGTCTAAAGAACAGATGGTGGGTGGAGAAAGCGCAGGAGATCCAGCAGCTAGCTGACAGCCACGACACGCGTGGATTCTTTAGCGCAGTCAAGACCGCCTACGGCCCACGCACCCAAGGTCCTACCCCACTGCGTGCCAAGAACGGAGAGATACTCATCAAGGACAGAGAGGCAGTAAGTGCCCGCTGGAAGGAGTACTTCAAAAATCTCCTTAACCGAGACTCTGTCTTCGACATGAATGTCCTCGACTCCATCCCGCAGCATGCTACCCGCCACCACCTCAGCACAACACCAGCACGGCATGAGATTGAAAAGGCCATCTGACAACTGAAGAACAAGGCCTCAGGAGCAGTTGGAATCCCCGCTGAGGCACTAAAACATGGCGGAGAAGCACTATTGGTGTGAATCCATGAACTCATTTGTCTTATTTGGAAGGAGAAGAGCATGACAGGGGATCTCAGAGACGTCATAATCATGACCATCTTCAAGAAAGGTGACAAGTCTAATTGTGATAACTATAGAGAAGTTTCCCTGCTGTCTGCCACGGGGAAAGTCATTGCAAGAATCCTTGTCAATCATCTTCTCCCAGTGGCTGAAGAGCTCCTCCCAGAGCCGCAATGCGGATTCTGTCCACTAAGGGGCACAATGGACATGATCTTCACTGAGTGTCAAATTCAGGAAAAATGCAGGAAACAGCACCAACCTCTGTAAATGGCCTTCTTTGACCTCACAAATACCTTCGACACTATGAAGGATTATGGAGTGTCCTCCTCAAATTTGGCTGCCCTCAAAAGTTTGGCACCATCCTCCGATGACTTGCAAGCCGTGATCCTGACCAACGGATCCATCACACACACAATTCATGTACAGACCGGGGTCAAGCAAGGCTGTGTCATCGTTCCAATGCTCTTCTCGATCTTCCTTGCTGCAATGCTCTATCTCACCCTCAGTAAACTCCCTACTGGAGTGGAGCTAATCTACAGAACAAACGGGAAACTGTTCAATCTCCGCCGCCTCCAGTCCAGATCCAAGGTCGTCCCATCCTCTGTCATTGAATTACAGTATGTAGACGACTGCGCACACTCGGACGTCGAACTCCAAACCATCATCAACACCTTCACCAAAGCATTCAAGAGCATGGGCCTTACACTAAACATCCGTAAGACAAAAGTGCTCTACCAACCTACCCCAGCCACAAAGTACTGCCCCCCGATTATCAAAATCTATGACAAGGCCTTGGACAATGTGGACCATTTTCCATACCTCGGGAGCCTACTATCAAAGGGCAGACGTCGATGATGAAGTCCAACACTGCCTTCAGTGTGCCAGTGCAGCCTTCGGTCGCCTGAGGAAGAGAGTGTTTGAAGACCTGGACCTCAAACCCAGCACCAAGCTCATGGTCTACAAAGCAGTAGTGATACCCGCTTCAGAGCCATGGACTATGTACAGTAGGCACCTCAAAGCACTGGAGAAATACCACCAGCGCTTCCTCTGCAAGATCCTGAAATTCCATTGGCAGGATAGGCGCACCAACGTCAGTGTTCTCGCTCAGGCCAACATCCCCAGCATCGAAGCATTGACTACGCTCGATTCATTCCCCCGGTATAATCAGGCTCTCATTGCACGATTTTCTTTTTTGCCCCTTCCCTTGTGAAGACAGTGACTCATGCTGATGTCTGAGTGAATAGGCACCTATGGAATCTCAGCCTAGAAAGTGGCAGCAGTAGGGTTGACAACTCTGGTTGGATGTATTCCTGGAGGCTTGATCATGTGATTTTGGTTATGTATCATTGACCACAGTTTGCAAATGTTTTTGCCAATATCTTGTAAACGTTCAGTTTTTTGATTGCGCACAACAGTATTTTTTTTTTAAAACAGTACAAGATTAGTTAAATGATACCATTTTGTCTAAAAGTAGACAGCTATGTATACTAGTTTTTTTTTGTAAAGGCAAGATTTGTGAGGTGCACCCACATTTTTAGGCTTGTTCTTTTGGAAAACTTCGAAGTTTCATCAGTCCAAGTAATTTTCCTAAATTTAGAATATACAAGTTATGTGCAAGATTTTATAGGTGTATTCTGTAAAAAAATCATAGTTTTATCTCCATTGCACTTTGATTAATTTTTGTACATGTTAATTTGAACAGTTACTGACATACAAAGGCGACTGAATTTTATTTTGAATGAAGCTTGTTTACGCTGAACAAATATTTGTTGAAGATTCCTAGTTTGACCAAGTGCTTTAAATGGAAAACAAAATAGAGCTAGTGAAGTCCAGGGGTATTGTACGTGTATTTTTATATTCTATTTGTACAACACATCTTTATTAAGAAACCTTGGGGCTGATTCTGATGAACTTATCGCCCATCGCCGCCCACTGCCGCTGACATTCCTCTGCTTGAACTGCCCAGTGCCACTTTTGACGTGGCCTGGAGCGGGCGAAGGGAAGCGCCCGCTGACGTCAGCGGATGGCCGATGCGCGTAAGTGACCTGCCCGCTGAGATGGCAGATTGGTGCGGGCGGGAGTCGGCAGCAGGATGGTGGTGGACTGCTGCGTGGAGGCTGCTCTGTCCTAAATGGTGAGTGTCAAGATCCTGTAAATAAGGTAAGCGGAATGTTTTTAAATTATTTCTTTACAGGTACTTACCTGGATGGGGTCCCCTGAAGGTCCTCAGATTTTTTTCTTTTTGGTGGTCGTTTTTATTTTTAGGTCTTCGACTCCATCCTCGGCGGCACTTGGGCGGCAAGCGCCTCTGCCGCCGAGAATGAGACCTCCCGCCCACTGCCACCCAGATTGGTGGCGTACGTTGTCCATTTGCTGCCCGCCGACCTTCGAGGGACCTCGGCGATGAAAACCCCACCGAAAGTACAGTCCGGTACCTCGACGGCAATCGGCGGCACTTTGGGCAGCCCTTGGGCAGGCAGAGGCCTTGACCAAATTTGGCCCAATAGTTTCTAAATTAATTTTGTTTTTTTAAAGTGTGTTTCAACCAGTCCATTATTTGTGGCTTTTACATATTTTGTGATTCCATCTCGCCTCTTGTCCGGTTTTGGACTTGACCCAAACTTGCTGACCCAACCCATGTCATTCACGCCGTTCCCCAGTGTTGAACGCCCAGACTCCTTTGTCACACCAGGGCAGGAAGGGTTTGGTCCCAGAACCTAAATTTAATGTGTGAGAAGTATCGTGTGTGCAAACCGCAAACTCTACTTCTGCATTTTCTCCTAGGGTCATCAGCAGCTGTGCTTGAGCGATCAATTGTCGAGTCCAGGAGACTCCCACACAATCTTGGAGGTTGACGACCCTCGGCAGCAGGCAATGTCATCACGGACATTGACAAAGCCAAGCTAGATCTTGACGTCAACTGACATCCTTCCATTTTCCATCCAAGGTGATCAGCAGTAAGGAATCCTGGAAGATATCTCCCTCTTCCCCCACCCCCCCCCCCCCCCCCCACCCCAAATGAGAGAATTAGGACTTCAGTGTCTCTATCATCATATTTGTGTTGTACGCATTCACAGCACTGCTGGCCCATTCTTTAAACATTTCCATTCATTTCCTGAGCAGTTTACAAACCTTCAATTGAGAAATGTTTTAGTTATTAGGGAATTTCCGCTAGTTTAACTCTGAGCTGTCATAATTTTTGTTTTATTAAGAAGACTTTTGCTGAGTTGACAGTTTGCATTTTGTCAAAGGCTTGTTATTCTATACTTTTACTGCCATGTACGCTGAATGGTCTAATGATTCATCCACTTAATATGCACTTGAAATAACGAAGTGCCAGTGGTAGCCAGTAGAATTCAGCAAAAACACATCTTATGAAGATGTGGTTTAATTCCAGTTACATCATACAGCAAAAATAAACAAAGGAATGTACAGGACTGGGAAAGACTATTGGGATCTATCTATTGACATAGAGCAGGGCTTTTATAACAGGAGAATTTGCTTTTGAAATTGATCACACAATTGAATGATTTTATTAAGTGTTGATCACACAAAATGGCTTCCGTCTGTTCATAAAAAGGTGTTTGTTGTGGATCACTGAGATTTACTAACCTGCTACTCCCCAAGCATCACCTTTTTAAGTTTGAATCTGTTTTTGTGCTTGAAATTATCCTCAGCTAGAAACTATCAAAACTCTCACCAACTGTGGCTCAGTGGGTAGCACTTTCACCTCAGAGTCGGAAGGTTCTGGGTTTAAGTCCTGTTCGAGAGACTCAAGCATAAAAATCTAAGCTGACACTCCAGTGCGGGGCTGCACTATCAGAGCTGCCGTCTTTTGGATGAGATGTTAAACCGAGGTCCTGTCTGCTCTCTCAAGTAGACGTAAAAGATTCCATGGCACTATTTTGAAGAAGAGCAGGGGAGTTATCCCAGTGTCCTGGCCAATCATCATCACTAAAGCAGACTATCTGGTCATTATCACATTGCTGTTTGTGGGAGCTTGCTTTGTGCAAATTGGCTGCCACATTTCCTACATTACAACACTTCAGATAGTACTTCATTGGCTGTAAAGTGCTTTGGGACATCCAGTGGTCGTGAAAGACACTATATAAATGCAAGTCTTTATTTTATCGGTGCACCTTGGCTGCAGTGTGTACTATCTACAGGATACACTGCAGCAACTCACCAAAGCTTCTTTGGAACCACCTCCAAAACCCACAAACTCCACCACCTGGAAGGATAAGGGCAGCAGGTGCATGGGAACACCTCCAAGTTACATACCATCCTACTTGGACATATATCGCCGTTCCTTCATCGTCCCTGGGTCAAAATCCTGGAACTCCCTCCCTAACAGCACTGTGGGAGTACCTTCACCACACGAACTGCAGCGGTTCAAGAGGAAGGCGGCTCACCACCATCTTCTCAAGGGCAATTAGGGATGGGCAATAAATGCTGGCTTTTACCGATGCCCATATACTGAAAATTAATTATTTTTAAAAAAAATCATAATTATATGCAAACAACCATCATTCCATTTGGCAAATCTGAACTTCAATAAAGGATAATGAGGTAAAAGGATAATATTTCAATCCTTATTCCAGTTTAATTTTGAATGAATCTTTTGGTAATCAGTATTATACCTGGTGTATGAGTCAGTTTTTTACAACCTGTAAACTTGGGGGTAAATTATGCACTGGTCTGTGTATAAAATTTGATTTGACTTTGACAGCGTTGCAGCCAATATACTGCTGCTTACAGTAGAGAAAGGGTCACCAAATGGATGACACAGATACATTCATCTGATCAAAGAACAATTATCCCCCGGGTATTACAGCACATGTCTCTACAACGTGATGCTATTTCAGGGAAACATTGTCACAGACCCACGAAAAGAGTGTCCGATGCATCAGCGAACATGGTTTTCTTTTTCTAATGTAGATTAATTCTCACCAACCATGCATATTAATAACATTTAAAGGACACTGAAGCACAGGAAGTGCTGAAGAAATAAAGCCTGTAGCTCTGAAATGGATTAGCAATAGGGAAGCAATTTATCATCACTATGAAGTGTGATGACAATTAAAATAAGACCAATTACTGGATGTTACTGAAAATAATGCCTAACTATGAATGTAATCTGTTGCAATGCTGTCCACATATTATTGTCATCTCTTTTATCTTGGATGAATTTCCCATTGTTTTCTTCGCATATCCTTTGCTGCCAATTTTTTCTGTGTGTGTTTCCAATCCTCTTTCTGAACCTCTCTCTTTGTCACACTATTCTTGACTAAAGGGGAGGGGGTTGGGGGAGGGTGTCTGTTCTCTGTGCTATACCAATGCTATTGCTTTATTAAGCCAGCATGAGTGAATGACATTGAGTAACACTGCTTCGCACGTGTCCACATAGCCCGATAATCAGCAATGCTCCAGTTTCCTCAGAGTACCACTGTCTATGTGCTGGCAAAAACTAACACAAAAAACCATTGCAGTTATAAGGCTCCTCATCATGTCAAAGTATCTCAACAACAACAACTTGTATTTATATAGCGCCTTTAACGTAGTGAAATATCCCAAGGCGCTTCACAGGAATGTTATGTGATAAAAACATTTTGACACTGAGAAATTAGTGCAGGTGACCAAAAGCTTGGTCAAAGAGGTAGGTTTTAAGGAATGTCTTGAAGGAGGAAAGAGAGGTAGAGAGGCGGAGAGGTTTAGGCAGGGAACTCCAGAGCTCGGAGCCTAGGCAACAGCAGATTGAGCGATTATAATCAGGGATGCTCAAGAGGGCAGAATTAGAGGAGCACAGACATCTCAGGGGTGGTTGTGGGACTGGAGGAGATTAGAGATAGGGAAGGATCTCAAAATACTTCACTATGAATTGTTCCGTAGCGAATGAGACAGTTATACAACACCAACATCAATAACCAATTATGTTTTGTTGGGTGGTATTGGCCAAGAAACCAGGAGAACTCACTGCTCTTTTTCAAACACTGCCATGGAACCTTTAGTATCCACTGGAACCATCAGAATGGGCAGAGAGGACCTTGGTTTAATGAGGCCATATTTACAGGTACCTCATGGAGCATGTTTTGGGATTGCATAAGACTACAAACATTCTCGTAACTTTTCTGAAGGACAGCAGCTCCAACAATGCAGCACTCCCTCAGTCCTTCACTGGAGCGTTTGCTTAGATTATACAACATGTTACAACATATATTATGGCTGCACAAGCACCAGCTCTATCAGAGTAGTTGTGTCAGAGACAATTGCATCCTTTAAGAGAAAAGTAGATAAAAACTCTGAAGCAGAAGATACATTGCTATGGGTCTGTTCTAGCAAAGAATATGCACAGGCACAGTGGGCCAAATAGCTGCCTTCCTCAAGTTTTAAGATTGGTTCAGTGATACCGCTCTTGTCTCTGAATTAGAGGTCATAGATTCAAACCATACTCCAGGGACATGAGCACATAATCTAGGCTAACACTTCAGTGTAGTACTGAGGGAGTGCTTTGTGGAAATGTATTTCTATCTAAGCTGATACCACACGGTATTTTTGTGCCCTTTGCAATATATAACAAAATGGAGTCCTGAAATTCCAGAAATTTCTGTATAAAGCAGTCGGCTTGCATAAACAGCTAAACCTGGCTTGAAATGGCTGATAGCCATCAGACAGCTAGGAGGCAAGTCCTGCTGAGACAAGTACCCCCCATGGTGCTCTCCTATTGTCTATACAACACCAGTTGCACTCCACCCCACCCTTTTCGAAGTACTCAATCCACCAGCCATTATCTCTTGTAGAGACCTCATCCATTTGATGCAAAAAGATAACTGACTAGGAAACTGGACCATCCTGACACAATGCAATGCAGGTAATAGCTCATTACTACACTCTCATCGAGTGATGGCCGGCTGGCCAACTAATAACCCTGACAAAAGGAAATATCTGGAAAGCATGTCAGGACAAGGATGTAGTAATTAACTCTTTATCTGTATTCACTGACTGCGAGACAGAGCCAATACACAGGGAGAGGCCATAACTTGAGTTTTACTGTATAAATATCTCGTGAAACTGTACCATTTTGAAGGTGTTCACTTAGCCATTGACTGAGTGTGACCTTTCCCTTGCTGGCAAGTAAATTAAAGAAACTTCTGTCGGAGCTGAAGGTGTCTGAGTCATTTATCGGAGGTCGAGATTTCGAAAGCTTGCATTGTTAGAGATACTGGGGCAAAAATTTGTGGCCACCACGAGAGTTGCCGGTGGCCGCTGAAAATTGACGAATCACTGTCCAAGAGAAATTCGCGCTGGGGCTTAAAGATTTTTAGCCCAGCGCTAACTTACCGTGTCTTCTTAGGCGGTCCCTCGTATTGAGGATGACTTGCTTCCACATCAAAGAGGGATGAGTTCACAGGTGTTTTAATGAAGGACCTAATATTCCAGGTCCCGAACTGCATGTTGAAGGGTGGAAGATGCCTGCGCGTGGATTTTTTTAACGTGTGGTGGCCGTTGCACACCAACCACCACATGGGCTTGACAGAGCTAGGTCTTGGTCCAGTGCCAAGACGACTGGAGACCAGCTCTGCTGCACTGACCTAGTGCACACACATATTGCAGTGTGGGCTGGCCCGTACTGCCCCTGGGCCCTAGCCTCTTCTGGGCCCCAAACTCACGCTTCTCCTGGGCCCCGATCACGTCGCCCTACAATCTCTTGCCGCTCCTTCGCCCCAACCTCGCCGCTCCTGCTGTACCTGCCCACGCTCCAATCAGCGACCTGGATTTTGGTGACATCCAATCAGTCGCCCTCTGTACACAGCACTCCAAAATGTGATCTAAGTGGGACTCTGTAAAGCTGTAGAAAAACTTCCTCCTCTTTATATACTAGTACTCTAGTAATAATGGCCAACACTCCACCAGCCCTCCCGATTATTTTTGTATCTGACTACTATGTTTTAGTGATCTGTGTACATGGACCTCGAAATCTCCTTGGAGCTCCACTGTTCCTAGCTTTTCTCCATTTAAATGACACTTGGATCTTTCACCAATGACACTTACTGTGTAACACTCTTCTGGTGGCATTAGTGCAGGCGTGGGAGTCGAAATTCCCGTTCTGAAGTGGCGTTCCAGCTTCTTGCAGACTCTGGGAGCGAGTCTATGGCGTTCGCAAGGAATTGTGGGAAATAAAAAGGGCTATGTCTTAAAGGGGCAATGCATTCAGAACTAACAACAATTAAAATGATGTAAAATAATGCAGTTTTCAGCCCTTACTGCCTTTAAAAAAATAACATTAAAATTAAGTCCCAAATGGGCGTCTTCAGCACTTAAAGCTGAATTCGCTTCCGAACCTCAGAAAATCGGAAAAGTGCTTCCGCACTAACACAAATGGCTCAGCCAGAAAAGGAAGCGGTATCCAGGGCCTTGCACGCAGCAGTCCAGCTTTGTGCAGGGCATTAACCCTGCAAGACAAGCCCTCTACCCACAGGGGCCAGCTGGTCCTCCAGAAAGAATGATGTTGGACCACCCACCATGGCCATCACTGCCCCCCACCACCTGGCTCCAGTGCCCAAAGAAGCTTCATGACCTCAGACCATTGGTCAATCTCAGTGAACGCATCTTCAAAATCTGTCTCCTACCAACTGAATCACTAGCCTCACACACAGCTCAATGCACAACTGCCAACGCCCCCCCCTCCCCCCCCCACAATCACTCACCTACCAATAATCTGTGCCAATCACGAGGCATATCTCCTATTCCTCTCCTCACCTCACCCCTTTTGGAGGAGACTGTGCAGGCCGCCTGAGGAAGAGAGTGTTTGAAGACCAGGACCTCAAATCTGGCACCAAGGTTATGGTCTACAGGGCAGTAGTGATACCCGCGCTCCTGTATAGCTCAGAGACATGGACCATATACAGTAGACACCTTAAATTGCTGGAGAAGTACCACCAATGATGCCTCCGCAAGATCCTGCAAATCCACTAGGAGGACAGATGCACCAATGTCAGTGTTCTCGATCAGGCCAACATCCCCAGCATCGAAGCTCGACTAGCTCCGTTGGGCAGGCCACATCATCTGTATGCCCGACACGAGACTCCCAAAGCAAGCGCAATACTTGGAATTCCTACACAGCAAGTGAACCTCAGGTGAGCAGGGGAAACGTTTCAAGGATACCCTCAAAGCCTCCTTGATAAAGTGCAACATCCCTACGGGCACCTGGGAATCCCTGACCCAGGACAGGCCCAAAGTGGAGAAAGAGCAACGGGAGGGCGCTGAGCACCTCGAGTTCCGTCGCCGAGAGCATGCAGAAACCAAACGCAGGCAGAGGAATGAGCATGCGGAAAACCAGACTACCCACCCACCCTTTCCTTCAGCCACTGTCTGTCTCATCTGTGACAGAGGCTGTAATACCCGTATTGGACTGTACAGCCACCTGAGAACTCACTTTTAGAGTGGAATCAAGTCTTCCTCGATTTCGAGGGACTGCCTATGATGATGATGATTTGCATCAATTTCTGTCTTCTCCGAGACCTTCCTTTACCATGTTCGGCCTTGCAAGCATCCAGCAGCACTCCCAAAACACTTTTAACATCTATTGCAGCAAGCCATTACTTCAATACAATCATAAAAGCCCAGTCCAGAAACCTAAATGCAAACTTACCTGAAAGATGTGTCCCTTTAAGAGGTGCTGACAGTGCCTCTGCCAGTCTGCTTACATGCTGGGTTTACCTGGCATGCTTAGGATTCAGCATTGAACTCAGCGCTAGGGTCGAAGTTCGTTGCGGTGATGTTAAGTCGGCATGACGTCACCACTCCCCCATTTTTCTTTGCAGGGCAATACTTCTTAATGGCAGCGCTACTGGGCCTGGGAAAATGGAGGACGCCTTGGGACCCGCCACCAGCTGGAGAAAGAGGGCCACCCTCTTTTTGACAACTTTTGCTGGTAACGCATGACATTAAGCCCCCGAGGTTTTAGCCCAATATCTTTCAGATTAATCCTATCTGTCTGTTCAGGTGGATCCCATGGCACTATTTAAAGAAGAGTAGGAGAGCCCTCCTGGTGACCTGGCAAACATTTATGGACGCCTTTATTTGCAACAGAAAAATGCTCCGATTGGGTCCCCTTGGAGGATAAGACACACCCAGCAGTTTCTCTGCAATGTGTAATTAGAACCGCCGAGCCTATGTAATCAGTAACTTTGCAAAGTGTAATTTGAGCCATTCTGACTGCTGACTCCAGAAAGGAGAGAGCTGGTTTTACATAGAATTTACAGAACAGAAACAGGCCATTTGACCCAACTAGTTATGCCAGTTTTTATGCACCACACGAGCCACCTCCCACCATACTTCATCTAACCCTATCAGTATATCCTTCTATTCCTTTCACCCTCATGTATGTATTCAGCTTCCCCTTAAATGCATCTATGCTATTCACCTCAACTACTCCCTGTGGTAGCGAGTTCCACATTCTAACCACTCTCTGGGTAAAGACGTTTCTCCTGAATTCCTTATTGGATTTATTAGTGACTATCTTTCTTTATGACCTCTAATTTTGTTTGACCCTGCATGGCCCCTTTAAGGGGCTCTGTGGGCCATTCAAGATACTGTGTATGTGCGTTTTTTTATCGTTGGCTATGTGGGATCGCTGGAGTGCTGCATGTCCATGCAGCTTACAGGGAGCATTGTTTATGACCCCTGGTTTTGGATTGCCCCACAAGTAGAAATATTTTCTCTGTGTCTACCCTATGAAACATCTTCATAATTTTAAAGACCTCTACTAGGTCACGCCTCTGCCTCCTCTCTCCTAGAGAAAAGAGCCCCCAACCGGTTTAGTCTTTCCTGATAGTTATAACCTCTCCATTCTGGTATTGTCCTTGTAAATCTTTTTTGCACCTTTGCCTGTCCCTCCAAATCTTTTTGTAATATGGAGACCAGAACTATGCACAGTAATCCAAGTGTGTTCGAACCACACTTGTGTGAGGTGCCCATCTCTGGTTTACAGGTAAATAAGAATATAAGAAAGTAGGAATGAGAAACGGTCAAATGGCTCATCTCATTGTTCAAGTTATTTTTGAAGACATGCACAGATTATTTCTAGCTCCCTCTTGCCCTCGTACCAAGTTTTCTCTGTTGATTAATAAGACTCTTGCTTTTCAAAAATGCTATAAATGTGCCTGCTTTTATGTCACTAGATGACAGTCACTTTCCTAAGTTAACAAGTGTGAAGAGACTACTTGCTAACTTACTTTTAGCTATTAAATATTAGCTTTTCATGCTGTCTGGGTCATTTCCTGGCTCTGCTAAAATGTGTCCCTATATCCAGTCTATCAACAGCCTTAATGATTTGTAAACACTTGGATAATGTCTCTCCATCCTTCTCTTCAATGAGAGACGGTTGAATTATTTTAAATTCTGCACTTCAGTTACCTAAGACGTGGAAATATTGTTGCCTTTGTTTTTGTCCTTTACTCTGTCTCTATCTTTCTGTAACTAAAGTGACTATATATAGCTGGATATAAAACTCCATGTGTGGCCTCAACAGTTGTCTACTTAGTGTCAATGTCACGTCCACAGGTTAGATTGTAGCGATCTGTTTGTACACAAATATTCAACATGCTTTGGCAATCACTCCTATATAATGTGACAAAGCTGTCAACATTTGGACAATTATCACACCTAAACCCTTTTCCTCATTTGCCTTATGACACATCCTTCATTCTGTGATCATAATTGCTTTTTGTAATCACCTCTGTGTACATTTACATTTTTCAATATTGAATACCATCTGCTCAGGTGTCAAGTCTCCCAGGATTTGTTTCAATTATAACATGTGAAAGCAAGGAGTTAGATTGATGAAAGTGCAGTGGAATGTGGGCTTGTTACAGATGTACCACAATTTGATCACTTTGTAGGGGAACAAAACACACGCAAATTATATCGAATAGTGAATTTAGAAATGTCCCAAATTTCCCGCTATCGTATGAATGAATGGATGAACTTGGAAGAAATACTATCGCTTTACTTTCTGCACGCACAGGCGCATTCAAAAAAAAACATCTGTGCATCATCTTAAAAGTAGCGTGTTGGGTTAAGACACAAATCCCTACAAGCCAGTAGTTGAAAGGTGCAGATAGTGACCGCACCTATATCAGTGTGTGTGTGTGTGTGTGTGTGTGTGTGAGACGACTACGAAGCCAGGTCGTTGATTGCAGTGCGGGCAGGCACAGCAGGAGGGGTGAAGGAGCGCAAGAGTTTGTAGAGGGAAGTAACCGGGGCCCAGGAGAGGTGTGGATCTGGGGCCCAGAAGAGACGAAGGCCCTGGGGCAGCACGGACCAGCCCACACTGCGATATGTGTGCGCACTAGGTCCGTGCAGCAGAGCTGGTCTCCAGTCGTCTTGGTTAATCCTTGCCACTGGACCAAGACCTAGCTCTGTCAAGCCTGCGTGGTGGCTGGTGTGCAACAGCCACCCCACGTTAAAAAAATCCAAATACAGACATCTTCCATCCTTCAACATGTAGTTCTGGACCTGGAATATTAGGTCCTTCACTGAAACACCTGTGAACTCATCCCTTTTTGGCATGGAAGCAAGTCATCCTCGCTTCGAGGGACCACCTATGATGGATGAACTTGCATTTATATAGCGCCTTTCACGACTGCAGAACATCCCAAAGTGCTTTACAGCCAATGAACTACTTTTAAAGTTTAGTCACAGTTGTAATATAGCGAAATGTGGAGCCAATTTGCGCACAGCAAGGTCCCACAAACAGCAATATGATAATGACCAGACAATCTGTTTTGAGGTGTTGGTTGAGGGATAAATATTGGCCAGGACACCAGTGAGAACTCCCCTGTTCTTCTTTGAAATAGTGCCATGGGATCGTTTATGTCCACCTGAGAGGGTAGATGGGGCCTTGGTTTAAAGTCTCATCCAAAAGACTGAGGGGCCGATTTTCCGCACCTCACCGCCCGCTGCCGCTGACTGCTACCCACTCCCGCCGACATTCCTCCTGAAGATCCACCCAGTGCCACTTTCAAGGTGGCCTGGAGCGGGCGGGAGGGGAGAGCCGCTGTGAACTGCCCGCTGACATCAGCGGATGGCCGAGTGGTGCAACTGACCTGCCGCCCTCCGAGCTCCCAGATTCCTATGGGCGGGAGTCGGCGAGACTCAGCGGCAGAACGGGGGTGAACTGCTGGCTGGAGGCTGGTCTGTCCCCGACGGTGAGTATGAAGAACCTGAAAAAAAGATAAGTGAACATTTTAATACTTTTCTTCAACAGCGACTTACCTGAAGTCTTCGGATAGTTTTAAAATTTTTTGCCACCTCTGTCACCGAGAATGCGACCTCCCGCCTGCTTCCGCCCAGATTGGCAGCGTACATCTTCCATTTGCCGCCCGCCGACCTTCGAGGGGCCTCGGCCATGAATATACCACCCAAAGTACCGTCCGGTACCTCGCCGGCCATCGGCGGCACTTTGGGCGGCCCTTGGGCGGGCAGAAGCCTTGCTGAAAATCGGCCCCTGAATTTTAGTACTGAGAGAGTGCTGCTTTGTCAGAGGTTCAGTCCAGTTGATGAGAAGTGGCCTCATCTGCTCCTTCCCATGACACTACTAAAAAAGGGAACGGGAAGTTCAGCAATAACACCTAAAACTGATTAATTAGCCAGCATTTGCATTGCTGTCGGTGTGACCTTGATGTGTGCAAATTGGTTGCTGCATCTGATTATAGAGGACTAGTGCTTAACACATCAGCATGTCATTCCTCTGTCTATTATTTCAAAGGAAATGGGTTAAAGCCTCCTTTGATCGGATTTCCCAAGTTCCATCCTCCAAACATCCTGACTGATTCCAGAAAGCTTTCATCCTGCTTTCCAATGGATTCAGACAGGCTCCAGTGCTGCCTTCCAACCAAGTTGATTGCTTTTGAGAGCCTCCGGTCTTGCCTTCCAATTACATTGCGGAACCAACCAGTGAGCAGGCTATCTTAGATCTGGTACACTATAATGAGACAGGATTAATACATGATCTCCTAGTGAATGATCCTCCAGGAAAGAGTGATCATAGCATGGTTGAATTTCAAATTCAGTTAGAGCGTGAGAAGGTTGGATCTCAAACCACTGTCCTGAGCTTAAACAAAGGAGCCTACAAAGGAATGAAGACAGAGTTGGCTAAAGTGGACTGGGAAATAGATTAAAGTATGGGACGGTTGATGAGCAGTGGCAAACATTTAAGGAGATATTTCATTACTCTGACCAAAAATATATTTCAATGAGAAGGAAAGACTGTGAGAGCAGAGATAACCATTTATGGCTACCTAACGAAATAAAGGGTGGTATCAAATTGAAAATAATGGCATACAAAGTGGCCAAGATCAGTGGGAGACCAGAGGATTGGGAAACTTTCAAAAACCAGCAAAGAACGACTAAAAAAAATAAAGAGAGGGAAGATAGATTATGAAAATAAACTAGCAAGAAATATAAAAACAGATAGTAAGAGTTTATACAGGTATATAAAAAGAAAGAAAGTGGCTAAAGTAAATGTTGGTCCCTTAGAGGATGAGACTGGGGAATTAATAATGGGGAACAGGGAAATGGCAGAGACTTTGAACAAATATTTTGTATCGGTCTTCACAGTAGAAATCACTAAAAATGTCCCAATAATGGATAATCAAGGGGCTATAGGGAGAAAGGAACTTAAAACAATCACTATCACTAAAGTAGAAGGACTTGGTAAAACAAGTCCCCTGGACCTGATGGCCTGCATCCTCGGGTCTTAAAAGAAGTGGCTGCAGAGGTAGTGGATGCATTGGTTGTAATTTACCAAAATTCCCTGGATTCTGGGGAGGTCCCAGCTGATTGGAAAACCACAAATGTAACGCCCCTATTTAAAAACGGAGACAGACAGAAAGCAGGAAACTATAGACCAGTTAGCCTAACATCTGTTGGGAAAATGCTGGAGTCCATTTATTAAGGAAGCAGTAGCAGGACATTTGGAAAAGCATAATTCAGTCAAGCAGAGTCAGCATGGTTTTATGAAAGGGAAATCATGTTTGACAAATTTGCTGGAGTTCTTTGAGTATGTAATGAGCAGGATGGATAAAGGGGAACCAGTGGATGTGATGTATTTGGATTTCCAGAAGGCATTTGATAAGGTGCCATATAAAAGGTTACTGCACAAGATAAAAGTTCACGGATCGGGAGTAATATATTAGCATGGATAGAGGATTGGCTAACTAACAGAAAACTGAGAGTCGTGATAAGTGGGTCATTTTCCGGTTGGTAAACAGTGACTAGTGGCGTGCCGCAGGGATCGGTGATGGGGCCTCAACTATTTACAATCTATATTAATGAGTTGGATGAAGGGACCATGTAATGTGGCCAAATTTGCTGATGATACAAAGATGGGTGGGGGAGCAAGTTGTGAGAAGGACACAAAAAATCTGCAAAGGGATATAGACAAGCTAAGTGAATGGGTAAAAATTTGGCAGATGGAGTATAATGTGGGAAAGTGTGAGGTTATCCACTTTGGCAGAAAAAATTAAAAAGCAAATTATTATTTAAGTGAAGAAAAATTACAAAATACTGCAGTACAGAGGGACCTGGGGGACCTTGTGCATGAAACACAAGAAGTTAGTATGCAGGTACAGCAAGTAACCAGGAAGGCAAATGGAATGTTGGCCTTTATTGCAAGGGTAATGGAGTATAAAAGCAGAAAATACCTGCTAAAACCGTACAGGGTATTGGTAAGGCCACATCTAGAGTACTGCGTACAGTTTTGGTCTCCGTATTTAAGGAGTGATATACTTGCATTGGAGGCAGCTCAGAGAAAGTTCACTAGGTTGATTCCTAAGATGAAGGGGTTGACTTATGAAGAAAGGTTGAGTAGGTTGGGCCTATGCTCAATGGAGTTCTGAAGAATGAGAGTAATCTTATTGAAACATATAAAATAATAAGGGGGCTCGACAAGGTAGATGCAGAGAGGATGTTTCCACTCATGGGGGAATCTAAAACTAGGGGGCATAGTTTCAGAATAAGGGGTCACCCATTTAAAACTGAGATGAGGAGGAATTTCTTCTCTCAGAGGGTTGTAAATCTGTGGAATTCTCTGCCCCAGAGAGCAGTGGAAGCTGGGTCATTGAATATATTTAAGGTGGAGATGAACAGATTTTTGAGCGATAAGGGAGTAAAGGGTTATGGGGAGTGGGCAGAGATGTGTCGCTGAGCCCATGATCAGATCAGCCATGGTCTTATTGAATGGCGGGGAAGGCTCAAGAGGCCAAATAGCCTACTCCTGCTCCTATTTCTTATGTTCTTATGTTCTTAATTAATTTGATTGGTTGATATTGATCAGGTACGCAGACATTCGGTGAGGAATCGATTGGGTCCAGCTGTAATGACCTCCATGGTTAAATAGCCGAGTAACACTCACTGCCTCGATTCACACATGAGGAATTGGACAAGGTACTGGAGGGCTACATTTCTCTGTGGAACTGTAACCATGCAGCACTTCCTTCAGGAGATGTGAGAAAAAAGTACAACATTAAGGAGAAGGCATAGCCAATTAGTTGGGACATATTTTTGAATGTCATGTATATATTTATAATTAAGTAATGTCACAAATTATACATCTACAACATCCATAGCACTTTTAATGTAGTTAAGTTGTCGTACCCAGTTACGCAGCAAGAAGAAAAGGTGATCTGCTGTCTACGACCAAGAATCAAACATAGAAACATAGAAAATAGGCGCAGAAGTAGGCCATTCGGCCCTTTGAGCCTGCACCACCATTCAATATGATCATGGTTGAGCATGCAACTTCAGTACCCCATTCCTGCTTTCTCTCCATACCCCTTGATCCCTTTAGCCGTAAGGACCACATCTAACTCCCTTTTGAATATATTTAACGAACTGGCCTCAACAACTTTCTGTGGTAGAGAATTCCACATGTTCACAATTCTCTGAGTGAAGAAGTTTCTCCTCATCTCGGTCCTATATGGCTTACCC